>NC_088924.1:44252500-44517500 GCF_038396675.1 Hydra vulgaris | reverse complement strand
GATAAAAAAAATTCTGTGAGTATAGCTCAAAGATCTCACATGCAACAGCATTTGATTCTCTCAAATCTAAAAGAACTATACGCTAAGTTTAAAACCAGTCATCCAGATATAAAGACTTGTTTTTCTAACTTTTGCTCACTTCATCCAAAATGGTGCATTACAGTAGCAGCATCTGGTATGCATACAGTATGTGTGTGCACCTAACATCAAAATGTTATGTTAATGATTAGTGCAGTTGAGTTATCAAAGGATTATCATGAACTTATTGATATGATTGTTTGTAGTAGGGCTAACAAGAATTGCATGATGCATTCTTGCCCACTTCATAAATATATGCCACCATGAACAAGATTTTTTTATGAAATGTACATGGTCTTTCTTTGCTACAAGTCACTGTAAATCACCCTGTGATGGTATTAATGGGACCATTAAACAATTAACTTCAATTGCAAGCCTTCATGGAACAACAACAAATTATATACTTACAGCATCTGCTATTTTTTGTTTTTGTCAAAATGATATCATAGGAATTAATTTTTAGTACATATCTAAGGAGTCAAACATGATAATCCAAATTGAAGTGGAGCAATGATATGTAAATGCAAAAACATTACCAGGCACTCGTAGCTATCACAATTTCATTCCAATAAGTAACACAAAAATTGGAACCAAAGTTGTTTCTGAACAATTGGAGTATTCGTTTGTTTTTAGTTTTCAAACTGAAGGTATTATTAAAGAATGCTTGTTTGATAAAAGCATTGGAGTTTATGTATGTTTGATATACAATAAGAATCAATGGATCGGACTAGTTGAGGAGATTGATGTTGAAAGTAAAGACTTTCTAGTTAGATTCATGCATCCATGTTACCCTTCAAAGTCATATTATTGGCCTTCTAGAGATGATGTGTGATGGGTTCCATCAACAAACCTATTGTTAATGATTAATATCCCAACAACTGTCACAGGAAGACAATACAAAATCAGTGAAATTGATCATCAACGCGTTGAAGACAGCTGGGCAAACTTTAAACCAGAGAACTAATTTTTTATAAAACTGGTAAGGGTTGTTAATTCTTATTGCCTTCTAATTTTATATTTTCTTATTACAGTTTACTTATTTCAATATGTTTATTTATTTGTTATTGTTCAATTTATTTCTATATTTTTTGGTTTATATTTATAAGACTTTAAATGCAAATAAATCTAATATAAAAAATAAAACCCTTGCAGTTTTTTTATATTATGGAGTTTGTTACATTTAGAACCTGAAGAAAAAATTTCAGAATCATATCATTTAGGCATCTCAAAATTAACATTTTTTTTTTCGGGGCATCAAAAAACATACAATAAGTGTTACACCATTTTGAAATTAGATTTTTATATAAAAACTTGATTTTTGGGGGGTTTTAGCCATCAGTTTTGAGTTCCTTGCCCTAACAAATAGTTACGCATTTTTACTACTTTTGAACAAGTATTTTAGAAGTTAAAGCTAATTATGTTGTGCAATTAGCTAAAAAAATAAATGGCGCTGAATAAACAGTCAAAAAGAGATTGCGACAGAGTATCGATATCTCTGAAACCATATGGATTCAGATACTAAAATTTTGAGTGAAGTTTTCTTTCATTAATTTAAGCCTGTATTCCAAAAATCATCAAAATCCAAGATGGCATGGTGTCAAAAAAAAAAATTTTTGTTGATTTGACACAGAATGACCCATAATTCATTGCATAAAATAAAAATTATTGAGCAATAATTTAGAGTGTAATAATTTTATTTTTTTATCATTTAAATAATTTTTTATTTTTTCAATATAATTTTATTTTTTTATCATTTAAATAATTTTATATTTTATCAATATAATTTAGAGTGTAATAATTTTACATTAACCAGTTAGTCTACTCTCATCAAAAACATTTGCATTTAAACTGGCGCTTTTTTTAATTTTTATTTTTTTTAATTTTTATAAAAATGACTAATAACTGATAACTTGCAATGATAATTGTACTATTGAGAGAAAAAATTATACTTTTTCAAAAGCTGTAAATTGCTCCTGCAAACCGTATTAGGGAAGTGTGGGCTTATTCCCGAGGCCTGGAGAGTTTAAGGCAAGAGATAAGAAATGAGTACAAATTCTACCAATAAATAATTACAGTTTTATCGTGGAAATATAATTTCTGATAAAAAAAGTTTTTTATATTACAAATATTTATATTTTACAAATAGATCATCATGGCAATTTTAAATAGCCTAATTTACTTACGTAATTTACTTACTCATGCAGTTTTAAATATCGATTTCTCAAAAAATAAATTAAAAATTTAGGGGACGGGGGCAGAGGCCCCTCGCCCCCCTCATGGCTCTCCCCTTCATTAAGCATTTGCCTTTGTATTAGCCAATTTATACATGGGAGGAAATGATAAAGATTGATAGAGCTGTGAAAATATTTTTTTAACTTTTATTATCAATTAACTTTACACTAAATAATTAATGTTTTAGTTTGTTTTTTTTTATTTATTTTGTCATTCTTCGAGATTTTTATTTTTTGAATTTAATTTTTGTATTTTTTTTTTTTAGATTTCATTCTCTTTTCAGTTTATGGATTGTTTATTTTTATTTAAGTTTGCTTTGTTTTTTTTTAGCGCAATTTTTAAAACTGGTAATTATCAACTTGCAAAGAGCTGTGGCAATGTTTTCAAAACAAAGAATGATATGCGTTGTCATAATATGCATGGCACTTATGCAAAGGCTTGAAATAGTAATTTTGTTATAGGGTAAAAATAGTTTCAATATATAATGAGTGTGTTACAGTTTGTTACAGTTGTTAGGAAGTACAACGTGACAAATAAACATTCCCATACAATATACCTAGATTTATAACTAATTTATAGCTCATTTAATTTTTTATTAAAGATATAAGTTAAATTAGTATTTATACATATTATTTTGCTTTTCATGATCACTAAAAATATACTAGAATAAAAGAAAAATATTTCAAAATTTATGCAAAAAAAAAAACTAAAATTTTGCTTAAAAAGGGAAAAAAACACCAAAAAAGTGCCAAAAACACATTTTTTGACCCAAAAAAACCTAAAGGGGAAAATATGTGTTTTTTTCGCAACTCAAATGATGATGATGATGATGATGATGATGATGATGATGATGATGATGATGATGATGATGATGATGATGATGATGATGATGATGATGATGATGATGATGATGATGATGATGATGATGATGATAATGATGATGGTGATGATGATGATGATGATGATGATGATGATGATGATGATGATGATGATGATGATGATGATGATGATGATGATGAAATGTTTAAATTTAGATATATTAGAAGTATGCGGAGCACTAAAAAAGTATTATCTAAAATTATATGAAATTCAACCACCATTGAAAGCTCCTGCAAGTGTTGATTTAATACATAAACATTTTAATACAGTTTATACACAAATGGATGTTTGTTGTATTGAACGAAATGATTTTCTTGAAAAGCAAATGAGTTACACACCAATTCCTTATAGTGAAATATTTATGAATGAAAAATCTGTAATATTAATATCTGGAATAGCTGGTATTGGTAAAACATGGTTGCTTAGAAAATGTTTGCTTGATTGGTCAAATAATTTGATTTGGAAAAATGTTGCACTTGTGTTTTATTTGGAATGCAGGAGGCTTAATCAACATCAAAATGTTTCTAATGTTAATGAATTACTTAGTGTTTTCTACTATGATATCATAAACAATTTTAATATTGGTAATCATACAGCACTGTTTTTAATTGATGGATTGGATGAGTTTAAATATTTAAATGAATTTTTAAATCCAAGTGTATGTTGTAAGTATCCGATTGTTAATGCTATAGCAGAAATTCAAAAATGCAAACATGTAGTTGCTGGTAGAGTTTATGCAATTGATCAATACCAAAGTATATCTAAAGAACACAGTGATAAGTTAAGTATTCAAATTATGGGATTTAATGAAAATGAAATAAACAATTTTGTAGAAAGTAATGTTAAAGAAGAAAAAAAAGAAGTTGTAAAAGCAACTTTAAAGAAATCTCCAATTGCAAAAGCCATGGCATCTGTTCCATTTTATTTATCTTCCATGTGTATAATTATTAGTGATTCAAAAAATATATATACAAATTCCTTCTTAACTATAACAGATTTGTATGCAAATATTTTTTTATACTTTCTGCAAAAACATGTCATCAACAACAATAAATTGTTATATGAGATAATGGAAGAAAATTTTAATAAAAAATGTCTTTTAAATATTTGTAAAATTGCATATGAATTGTTTGTTGAAAATAAAGTAATCTTTTCAAAAGAAGAAATTCAAAATTTTATCAGTGACTTTGATAAATATAATCTATTCGGATTTATTGAAAAGATCGAAACTAATTTGGGCTGCCATTATCAGTTTGTACATTTGACAATAATGGAGTTTTGTGCATCTGTATATGCATATAATTGTTTCAGTAATAAAGAAATTATGGCCAATAAAAAGCTGAAAAGTTGTTTATCGATAATTTGTGGATTAACTAATAAAAGCCAAAATAGTTTGTTAAAGTTTCTTGTTAACCTGAATCCTTTAAAAAGATCATTCATAGAATCTTTACCTTTGTTCTCTAATTTTGGTAAATTCTAAATTTTTACTATAGTGTATATAGATGGCATTTCGGTAACATTTGTTGCTTACCTTTTTTCATGTGTTTTGACAAAATAACAAAATAAAAAATAATAATTAAAAAAATAGATTGCTGCCCCAACCCAAACATGTAGTTGATGTATCTGCATTTTTTTACACATTCTATCAGTTGGTGTATCTACTGAAAACCATGAAAACAATTTATTTTTAATAAAATGTAGAAACATGGGCTATTCTAGGCAAAAAAATTAGGGCGGTGGTACCCCCGTTCTAAAGAAATTTAGCAGAAATATTGCCAAATTTCAGCATTTTTTCTCAAAAAAAACAATATTTGCCGTAAAAAAAGTTAAAAAAAAGAAAAAAAGGTTCATTTAATTTAATGGCGTCCAAATACGGTCAGCGCTGTCCAAAGCAGTCTAGAATAACCCCTGGTATAAAATAAAATTTATGTTTTGTTGCGTTAAAAAAGTAATATAAAAAAGTTATTATTACCTTAATACATAAAAATTATTATTATCTTAATATATTTAAAAAATAATTATCTTAGGAAACTGGTTCTCAAAGAAGAAATCGATTGATTGTACCAAAAGTATATGGATTTTAGGTATAAGAATTTATATTTTTTAACAGTCTTTAAAATTTTTATTAATCTTTTTAAAAAACTGTTATGTAACTGCTTATCAGCAAAAAATATGAAATAAATAAATATTACATGCTCAGTAAAGACAATATAAGTTATACTCCAAAAACACTATGCTATGCATACTTACAGAGTAAAAAATTAGGAAACATAAGGTTTAAACTGTAAATTGTATCGGAAAAAATAAAGACTAGAAAGGATCGCAATGATGAAAATAAGCTAAATGGTTGAAAGTAAGTTGAGCATGAAGATTTAGTAACACCAATAGGATGAGATTATCTGAATGACAAGACATAGAAGATTTTATTTTGGAACAAGTGATGAATAATTGCTCGTTTGACAAGTAACAATGGCAGTATTTATAAGAAGAAGAAAAAGATGCAACTCGGATGTCAACAGGATGGAGGCTCAATCTTAGCAAATTTGGTAGGTCAAATGACATATTTACTGGCATTTACAATGTGTTTTGGCAAAATAGAGAAAGCAAGAAAGATAGAGAAAGCAAGAGAAATAAAATAAAAGAGAGAAATAATAAAATAGAGAAAGCAAGAAAATCAGCTTAAATAAGACTTAAATGAGAAAATCAGCTTAAATGAGAGCTTAAATGAGAGCTTAAATACAAATACTTGTTCCATACAAAGATCATTAGCAAATAATAATCCAAGAAAATGCACCGCCAAGAATTCTAATCCAAGGAGACGCAACATTGAGTAATCTAATTGCTGCTCATTAATATGAGTATTATTTACAATAATAGGATGATTATTAGCAAAAAACAAGTTTTTTAAGGGTTAAAAATTCACCCACTAGTGCAAAACTCAAGCTGTCACAAAAGTCAAGATTCAAGATGAACTGTTCTAAGAGATTTAAAAAGTATTTTTTAAGATTTTAAAAGTAACAACTTTTTGTCATTGTACACTAATTATGAAGAACTTTTTTATTTTCAGATTTTTCATGTTGTAAAAAAAACCGTTAAAAAAAACCATTTAATAAAGATAAATATAATAACTCAAAAAAAAAAAAAAAGATTTTTTCTTTATTATGTAGTTTTATATTTAGTTGATCATCTTTTTTCCTTAATTACAACTTGAAAGCGTTTTGGTATTGATGCCTTGAATGTCTTCTCATTCATTTATAGCAAAATCAGAATCTAACTTTCTAAAGCATGTCAAAGAAACAATTATTATTTATGAGGTAATTACCCTGGTAGATTTTGCAGAGAATTACACTTATAGTGCAAGGCAAGGTACAGAATTACCATTGACCAGAGTCGGTGTTCTCTTCATTCAGTTGTCATCTATTACTAGAAAATTAAATTAGAAACATCTTTTTGCATAATTTCAGAATATTTGAATCATGATATTAGATTTATCAATGAAGTTATGCATAAAACCATTAATAATATAAAAGCTAATCTTTGTCCCACAATTACAAAAATTCTTTTTTTAATCTATAATCTATTTTTCTGATGGCTGCGTAGGCAGTATAAGAACTGCAAACATTTTTACAATTTACTAAAGATTTGTCACCTTACAAAAGATATTTCTGTTAGTTGCATCTGGAATTTCTTTACAACAAGCCATGGTAAACCTCCATGAGATGGAATAGGTGGCACTGTAAAAATGTTTGTTGCCACTGCTAGCTTGCAGAGTCCAAAAACAGGTCAAATTCTGCCTACCCAAACAATATTTAAATACTGTCAAAAGTTAATCAGTGGGATTATGTATGTGCACTCAACTGCTGAAAAAATGGAGCTTGAAAGAAACAAACTGATAGACTTTTAATAGCAACCACTAATCGTAGTAGAAAAGTTTCCATTAATTTGTACCTTCTCTTTTAAATATAAAGGCGAAAAGAGTATATGATAATGATTTTGCTCTATCATTTGACTTTTTCAATAAAGAAAAATATTAAACTATCAAGATTATGTCACAACACCTATTTTGCAAATACAATGAATTTTACTGGCTTGGTAGGGTTTTGAAAATGGATAAAAAAAAATGATAATTTTTGATCGCACTACTTGCCAAACCGGGATGATATTTTTTAGGTGCCAAAAATGAATGTCATCTCTCATGATAAAACCTTGGCAACATCTTCTTGACATCATTACCACAACTCAAAAGTAGATGAAACTCTATTTGAACAGCTTTTATCTTGTCAGTGAAAGTTTATTAATAAAATCACTTTCATTACTTAAACAATAAGACTCTTTTATAAAAAAAATTGCAATTTAGTTTCTCTTTTTTAACACATAAGAATACAACATAATGTTTATATTTTTATGTTT
Source organism: Hydra vulgaris (assembly GCF_038396675.1). NCBI lineage: Eukaryota > Metazoa > Cnidaria > Hydrozoa > Anthoathecata > Hydridae > Hydra > Hydra vulgaris. The sequence goes on along the minus strand of NC_088924.1, from coordinate 44,509,901 downwards.
AAATCCTGTTTAAGATTTACCTTGTTTATTTATGTTCAAACTTTGTTAGAATTACTTGTTTCATTTATGTTTGAATACCTTGTTTCATATTATTTTAAGAATGTTGCATTTATAATTTTATAATTTTAATTAAAGAATTATTTAATTTGAAAGTTTCATAGTTTTAATTTATTTCATATACTGTTTTTGTTAAATAATAATGTACTAATTCATGTATTATTATAATGTAAAAAATAATGTATTTAATATTATTTTGTATATATTTTTTTATTTAATTTATATTTAATATTATATAAATTAACATGTAGAATATTATAATCTATACAATATTAAAATTTCGATTTTTATTTAAATTATCATCAGTTTGTTTATATTTAGATCGTCTAAGCGAAAGTATTAGTTTACTTAGAAGTGATGACTGTAATTTATTCTATGAATGTTTTTATGAAAGTCAATCATCATTTACTGATGAAATATTATTAATAATTGATAAACAAAAGTTGTGGAGGATTAAGATTGGAGATGGGAAAACTTCTTACGAAACATCTTGTGATTATTATTTCATAAATCATTACATAAAATCAGGAAGTAAGTTATCGTCACTAAGTGTTTTTAAAGATGTTTTAAGTGATGATGAAAAAAAACTTTTAATTCAATGTTCAACTTATGTTCACAGTGTTGACTTTTATTGTCCTATTAAGCTCGATCGATGGATACCAAAAAATAAAATTCAAGAGTTAGGGATATGGATCTCAGATTATTTAATAACGAAAAAAGATTTTGAAGAAAGTTTTCTTCCGTGGATTTACCTTTGTGAAGGATTAATTCTTTTCCTTCACAACGACATCGATTTTATTGAACATATTTATAAATGGATTCGTTGTTTGAATATCAAGTGGTTTAGGATCAGGTACCGTGAAAAAGATTTTTATAATCTTGATGAATTAAAAATCTTCATGACATTGTAAAATGTTTAATATAATAAATATATAAATGAAATTAGTGAATAAAAAATAATAAAGTACACGCACACACACACACACACACACACACATCGACACACACATCGATATATATATATGTATATATATATATATATATATATATATATATATATATATATATATATATATATATATATATATATATATATATATACATATATATATATTTATATAAATAAATTTATTTATATATATATATATATATATATATATATATATATATATATATATATATATATATATATATATATATATATATATACAGTTAGAGAAATAAGTATCCGAACAAAAGATTTTTTTAATGGAAAATAAACTTTGTCAGGTTATTTCCGAAAAAAAAAACTTGATAAAAATAAAAGAAATGATTATTCTGAAAGAAAATTTTATTACGAATTCAATATGCAAAAAAAAAATTTCAATAATAATATTTAATTGATAAAAAATTAAGATACATTTAAACTATGTAATTCTTTAGCATTAAATAAGTATCCGAACAAAATTTTAAAGATTAAAGCTTAAAGATTAACGTTTCTCCGAGTAATTATTTTTATGACTTTTTAATATCGAGTTGGACCGCCTTTAGCTTTTATGACTTCTGCAAGTCGACATGGCATCGATTCAACTAATTTCTTTGTCGTATCTGAGTCGATATCAGCCCAAGCTTCTTGAAGCATGATTTTTAAATCTTTTCTTTTTAGACATCGTGTGCCACATTTTTTATCCAGAATAGCCCAGAGATGTTCAATTAGATTGAGATCTGGACTTTGCGCTGGCCATTTAAGTAACTCAATTTGCTTTTAGATAAAAAAAACTCTTTTGCTTCCTTTGACATATGCTTAGGGTCATTGTCTTGTTGGAAGATAAAATATTTTCCTTATCACAATTTTTAAGTTGAAGCCTAAAGATTTTTATTGAGAATGTTAATATAAACCTCAGAGTCCATAATTCCCTCAGAGTCCATAGTTTTCCTGTTCCATTCCAAGCCATTGATCCCTATACCATAACATTACCTCCACTAAATTTTACTGTGCCTCAAAAACAACTGAGTGTGAATGCTTAACCTTTTTTTCTCCATATTTTTTGAGCTCCATCGGACTTCACAAGATTAAATTTTGACTCGTCCATCCACAAAACTTTCCTTCAGAATGATATCCATATATTTACATATTTTTTAGCAAATACAAGTTTTCGTTTTCAATGGATTTTTGAAAAGAATGGTTTCTTGCGTGGAACTCTTGCTTTGAATTCACTTTCTTTCAATCGATTTCGAATAGTACATGAGCTCACTTTTAACCCAAAATCTTTCTCAAGGAGGCTTGACACTTTTGGTGCTGATAAAAAACGGTTTTTTTGCACCATCTTGACAATTTGTCGATCTATTCTTGATGTTGTTTTACGCTTTGCTCCGAATCTGGGCTGATTTTGCACATATCCAAACATATTATACTTTTTAATCAGATCGCTGATGGTTCCTAATGCCATTCCAGTCGCTTTATTTATCGACCTAAACGTTTTACCTTGCTTGAATAAGTCAATAACCAAATTGCGCTGAGCTTGGGACCATTCCTTGATTTTAACTCCCATACTTGATGATATCAATGGTAAATCAAATGAACTTAAAAAAGTATCAGTCAATTATTAAAAATTACTCGTTGTAAAACAACAATATTTCTAAAACCATTGGTTTAAAAACTTTTTTTAATAATCAATTTCAAAACATCGTTTACAAAACAACATGTTCGGATAATTATTTTTCATTGAAGTTTTAACACTCCTTCGGAATTCGTTAAATTTTAGCAACGCAAGTTAATTACCGTTGATTGATTTTTTGCAACATAAAATCGTTATTAAATTTGCTTTTAGAATAATTATAAAAGTATTTATCAAAAACATATGTTTTTCTGAAATAACCTGACAAAGTTTATTTTTCACAATAAAATGTTTTGTTCGGATACTTATTTCTCTGACTGTATACATATAAATCAACTATCATTGTGCATTCTTACCCTTCTATACTTATCTGATATATATATATATACATATATATATATATATATATATATATATATATATATATATATATATATATATATATATATATATATATATATATATATATATATATATATATATATGTATATATATATATATATATATATATATATATATATATATTATATATATATATATATATATATATATATATATATATATATATACCCTTGCACAATGATAATTGATTATTGTATCAAGGGTATGAATATACCCTTCTACAATAATCATTCTTATACTCTCTACTTTTAAAAAGTATAAGGATAAGAATGTTTTTTTACACACTACTTATAAATTTGTTCTAAAATTATTTTCTTCTAAATTACAAGTATTCTATAACACCAACATATAAACATTAAAAATTTTAGAATTAGTAGTTAAATTTTAGACTTAGTAGTTAAAACAAACTTGTATAAAGCTAAATAAAAAAAGTATAAAAAAAGAAAAGAAATCTTATGTGGGGGAGAGTTGCCGAAAATAGCGCCTTAAACGGAACACTTGCATTTATTTTTGAAAAAAATGAATAATGGCTATGTTTTTGCATTTTTTTTTAGTAATATGCGATATTTTTTTCGTTCTGAAACATTTTGAAAGTTATTCCTCAAAAAATGCATGTGCACCATTGGTTTAAAGTTTTTTCGCGTCATTTTTTTTTGGTGATCTAATTTTGTGTTCGCTTATATTGATTGTGCTGGGTAAACTATTCTGCTATAGGTTATGCGGTTTTTTGTGTTGAACTCGATGGGAACTTTTGTTTGAAGACTTTCAGTTTGACAGGGTAATGTTAATCCCATCGTAAGTTTTGAACGAACTGTTTTTTTTACTGTAAGATAAAAATCATTTTTAATCAATTCTTGTTGATTTTACTAAGTATTTTTTTTTAAAAAACAACCTGTTCTGATTAAGTAATCAAAGTATTTAATTACTAAGTATTTCAATTTGGGAACCAGTTGCCTTGATTGGAACGAAATGGTATCATTACAAAAGCAAATTTATTTCCAATAACAGTGCAGAAAGTCAAATTATGCAAAAAGTCAAATTATGGTTAACGGGTGATGCGGAAGTTATCGGACAAATCCTAATTTCATTATTTGACCATAATAATTAGTTTTGGGGGTTTATCTTTGATTTTATCACAAAAACTGATTATTATTTGAGCATAATAATCAGTTTTTGTGGTAAAATGAGGTTAAATGCAGCTGAACGAGAATCTTTTCGAAAGCGACTAAAAATGTTTTTTGTAAACAAACCTAATATAAAAAAATCGTAATTCATTTTGAAAAGGAAGGATTTGCTCGAAGTAAAATATATGATAACCTAAAAAGACTTGAAACTGTTCAATCGTTTTCTGATAGAAAGTACCCTGGTCGTCTGACATCCTGGAATAGAGAAAAGAAAGCCGAATTAACGAGACTTGTCAACAATCGAAAAGGGGTCAGTCAGAGAAAAGTAGGTATTAAATTCGGTGTAAATCAATGGACAATTGGTCGTCAGTTAAAAAAATGAATATTAAATATAAAAAACGTGACTCCAAAAAGACTCCAAAATACACTATAGAACAACAAATAAAGACAAAGAAAAGAAGCAGGAAACTAGTTAACCAACTCTATAACACAAATTCGCTTCTAGTCATCAATGACGAAAAATACTTTTGTTTTGCAGGGGACATCATGCCTAGAAATTCTGGATACTACACAAACAACAAAAAGACATGCCCAGAAAGTGTTCGTTTTATAGGAAAAAAGAAATTTCCAAAAAAATTATTAATGTGGATAGCCATATCTAACCGTGGTATGTCCGTGCCATTGTTTCGCACTTACAAGGCTGTAGCGATCAATTCATCAATCTATATTAATGAATGTTTAGAAAAACGACTTCTTCCATTTATTCACAAGTATCATGGAGACTTTAACTATTTATTTTGGACAGATTTAGCAAGTTCTCATTATTATAAAGATTCTCTAAATTGGATGGACCAATATGTCTATTACGTTGATAAAGAATCCAATCCCCTAAATGTGCCTCAAGCACAACCAGTTGAAAATTTTTGGGGACATTTGGCACAGAAGGTTTACGAAGGAGATTGGCAAGCTTCAACAGAGCAAGTTTTGATTGATCGCATTAAACTAAAACTACAAGAAATTGATTTAAACTTTTTACAGTCGCATATGAAAGGCGTCAGAGCAAAATTGAGATCAATTGCAGATGGTGCTGTTTTTTCATATAAAAAATAGTATATTTTTATTAAAAGATAAATGCTTTATTTAAAAAAAATATAATAGTTTGTTTTTTTATTTATAAATAAGTTATTGACGTTTTTATTTTTTCCGATAACTTCCGCATCACCCGTTAGAAGTATAAAAGTGTTGCCTGTTTGTATTAATCAAGTCATTATTGTTTTCATAGTTAAGCCATCTTTAGTTAATAAATATTTATTCCTAAAGTGTTCCAATAAAGGCAATTTTTTCCTAAACAAGTGTTTCTTTTAAGGATGCTGCGACTTTACTTTTTTTTTCTTGCGATTTTGAGCTTATGCACAGAATCACAATAAAAAAAGTAAAAATAACTATTAATGCTATTAATAACTACTGATTACTTTAACAATTAACTCTTTTTATAACTTTTTATTAAAAATCAGTTATAAAAATTCAGATATTTTACCAAACTTTAGGGGAGAGTGGGGCACGGCTGAACAAAAATTGTTAAATTTCATTTACTAAAATTTTTCTACTTGTAACTTTACTCCGAAGTTTAATACAAACAAAATTATATATATATATATATATATATATATATATATATAGGGTAAGGTGGGGTAATCTGAGCCTATTTTTACCTATTTCTGACTTTGAGTTAAAAAAACAATGTTTAGGTATCGGCTTTCTGACAAATGATGTCTTAAAATCATGATTAGACATCCTACTAAACAAATTTAACAAAAAACTATTACTTAAAATACAATCAATATGTCAGGGGAGCCTTTATTCGAAGATGCCTATATAGACCCACATTACCCCACGTAGTGGGGTAATGTGGGTCTACATAAAATATTGGTAGTTCTGGTTTAAAATACTGCTGCTTATGAAAAATCTGACATACATTCTATATGTACGCCCCTTTTTTATAGTATATATACAAGGTTTTATTTTAAAAAGTAGTTTTAAGTTGTTTTTTTTTAAAAAAAAAAGTGCATACATACACAGCACAACAATAAAAATTAAAAACTTGATCAAATAAAAGTAAAAAAATGGTGATTTAAAACAGAAATCATGTTTTAATAAAGTGTTTTATAAGAAATAACTATTTTTTTGATGATTGCACTTTTATGGTAAAATTCCTGCTATTTTGGGCACTTCTTAGATCTTTTTGGGTATTTCTTTGATACTTCAGTAAAGGTAATAGTTTTTTTTGTAAATTTTTTTTTAACTTTGTTTTTTTCCTCTCTGACTTTTTGTTCCTCAAGTAACCGTCGTTTGACTTTCTCATTTGTAAGAAGTTCTCCACATTTTGCTTGTACTCTCTTCCTTTTTTGTTTTTGTTGTTCAATTATTGCTGCTGTTTCTGCAGATACATTAAGACATATGATTGACCTTAAAGCCTCTCGCATAGCTGATCTCGGTGTTTGTATTCTTGGAGATTTAGGGCTATAACGTTCAGGTGATTGATTGAGAAAGTCAATACCTGTTATTCTTCTTTCCATCTTTTCTTTACTTAATGGTGAGATACCTGAACCACGAAATCCTGCTATAGCATTTGCTGGAGAGAGTCTCTGACACAATTGTTTCAATAATCCTGTAAAAGCTGTCTTATCAATATTTTTTTGTTGTGTTTCTCTTGCAAACCGCTTTAAAATTTTTCTCCACTCATTCTTTAATGGTCCAAAGACATCTAACGGTTGTAATGCATGTGAGCAATTTGGTGGAAGACAAATAATTTGGATATCGTTGTCCATGGCTGCTTTTATAGTACCATATGTTAAATGACTTCCATGACCGTCATAAAGCAGGAGTATTGGTTTTTGATCTTGGTCAACAAATGGTATGAAGTGCTCGACAAACCTAAATAAAGAACGTATTTACTTCTATTGAATCATTTGTAACGCCTTCAAGAGCATCAAAGGCTATTCAGTGTAAATACATTAATAAAAAAAAGGAAAGAAAAAAAATTAAAATAAAAAAATGAAAATTATAAAATTCTAGTAAAATACCAGTTTTCAAATAGAAAGTCTTGCATCCATCCACTTGCTGTTGCCCCAAAAGCACATCCTGGTGGTCCATTTTCTACCCATTTAGAATACAGATAGCCTTCTCCCTTAAAAACAACAAATGGTGGAAGATATCTTCCATCTGCAGACACGCAGAACAGCACAGAGTACATAGCTTTACCAGAAGAACCAGCCAATTCATAAGCATCTTTGCTTTTTGGATGTACAAATACTCTCTTCGTTAAGTGATTTGTGGAAAGCCCAGTCTCGTCAAGATTGTATATACTACTTGGTACAATGTTATTATTATGAATCACATCAGATAAAATAGTAAAAAATTTATCTACAACTTCATGTGTTAAACTTTTAGCTCTTGAAAATGTAAGTATTTCAGGTTTGCGTAATCGAAGTTTATCAAAATGACGCTTCTTAAATGAAATTATCCAATCTTTTCCAGGAATTCCATTTTTAAAAGGAGTTTTCATCCTCATTGTTGTGCAAAATTGACCAACTAAATTACAAATGTCAAGAGAATCTAATGGAAGACCATATCTTTGACAATACTGCGCTGCAGCTACAATCATAGTTTCATCATTATCACTCAGCACATTTTTTCGACTTTCACGTTTGTTTGCATTAAATTCTTGTTGTTTTATTCTTCGTCTCAATGTTTCTTTAGGAACAGAACATTCTTTAGCAGCATGATAAATAGTACTTTTTTTCTCACATACTAACACAATTGCTCTTTCCAAACTATCAGCATTGTACTTGGGTTTCATTTTTTTATTATAACATCTTGGCATTTTTTAAATACTTTCTAAAGTAATATTTATGAAAAATCTGTTAAACTTTTAGTGAAATAAATTAGCATAAATCATAAAATATCACCAAAAAGTATTTTAACACCATATAGGTAGGTACGTGGACTGAAATTTTTAAATTGAGGATATACTAGAATGTTATATATCATTAGAAAGCCCTTCAATACAGTATTTTAAAGATGAAAAAATTATTAAAAACGAACAATTCAAAAAAAAGTTATGACGTTTTTAGTAGCAAATTTTAGAAATATGGAATTATTTAATAAACTGGTTCCAAAATTATTATTTTTTTCACTGAAATTGTTATAACTTTGTCAAATCTTATCCAAATGCCTATAACTTGGTATCAAAAGATAGATGTAAGAGTAGGCTACAAGTTTATATTAGTCTATAGATATAGGAGGTGTCTAGAGGGCCAGAGAGGGTTCGGCACACTATTGTAAGCCTTAAAAAATACAAGTTTTTCATCTCAAAGATTGTTTTTTTAGATAAATTTTTTTATCTTTATACACAAAAATGTGTTCTAATTTGCTTCCATTCCATTTTCAAATATTAGTGGTCTATCTCATATTAAAGGGTGGATGTTTTCGTTACGTTTTAACACCCTCATAGTGAAATGTTACATTCTTTACTTTAAAATTAAAGTATTATAAATACTTTAATTTTAAAAACACTGATTATATTTTGTGTTCAAAAGTATAAATTATACTTTCTTACTCTACAGCGCTTACAAGTGGTGTATAAATTGGCATTAGGGGTGGGATATGTGCCACGCCTAACTCCTCCCCCCCCCCCACCCCCATCTTCTTTAGTCTTCCAACCTAAAAAAAAATTTGTAAAGAGATTTGAAAAAAGATTTTAAATTGAGTTTATTGAAAATAAGAAATTAGTATACAAGTTTATTTTACTACAATAGTTAGGAAAGGGGTGTGTGCCACAACTAACGCCCCCCCCCCCTTTTTTTTTCATATTCCTTTCATATTCAAACTTGAAAAAAATGTCAACAGAAATTTAAAAACGTTTTTAAATTGCTTTTAAATAAAATAAAGACATAACTTTACAAATCTTATCACATTACAAAATGCAGTTTGGAGTATCCACCCTAAAAAAAAGACTTTTCATATTTATCAACTCAATAAAATATTACACATAAATTTAACACTGTATTTAATATGGGCTTTGAAATCCTCAGAAAGTCCTGATCGTATCTAAAAGTTTATAACTATTTATAGGTACAACTTGACTACTTTTTATACTACAACTTTTAATCACATTGAAAACATACAAAATATTTTATTAAAACTATTACACTTGTCAATGCTTCATTTTTAAATTATTTTGGGTAAAAAAAATTTTAAATAAATAATTCAAATGTTTGAAAAAATTGAGACAAAATGGAAAACAAACTTGATGATTTTATAAAAAACTTATATGTAATATAAGTTTTTTATAAAAAAACAAGAATGGTGGTGCCTAATGATTGTGTATGCCACCATTAACCACAAAGCTGCTACCATGCTGTCTTCGCTTGCAAACTTCTTCACAACAGTTTTCTTCTGCTGTAGCTCCTAGCACCCCTGTTAGGGGATGATAGGTCCAGCTAAATGATTCCCCGTCTCTCCCTCCTAACCGGACCCATCACAAAAATGAGCGACTGCTAGTCGGTCTAGGGTGCTGATACATGTATCTCTGATAGACACCATATGTAAGATCTAATGACATTGAATTGTAAATAGATGAGTTATTTTCACAAGTAGTTGGTTTATATTAAATGTTACATAATACCATTCAGTACTAATTTATTTACAATTCAATGTCATTAGATCTTACATATGGTGTCTATCAAAGATACATGTATCAGCACCCTGGACCGACTAGCAGTCGCTCATTTTTGTGAATGGTATTATGTAACATTTAATATAAACCAACTATTTGTGAAAGTCATTGGCTGAACAAACAAAATGAAAGACAATCAACTATATTTTTTAAAAATGTTAATCAAAGTAAAAATTTAAATACTACTCTTAATTTTACTTCTACTGCACTTTGATGGATAACATAATAAAAATGTATTAAATAGTGTATGTAAATAGAAATATTATGAATTCAATAATCATTCAGAAAAATAATTAAATCATAATTTTACTAGCAGAAGGTTGTGCTGATTATAGAGAAGGTTGTGAAACTAAATGAAAAAATAAGTTGTAATAAAATAAATTTTATTTGCTATTGATAAGAAAGGCATACACATATTAGAAATAATTGTTTTACGCATACATCATGCATAAACAGATTAGAAAATAATAGCTTTTTTAAACTTACCAATTGTAGCAGCTGAAGATGTATCTCAAGGCTAACAAAGTTGTAATAAAAAACAAATTTGCAAATGTCGAAAAATGCATACATATTAAAAAGTAACAATTGTTAAACTTACCACTCGTTGCTGATTGTATTTTTAATTTTATAATCAATACTAAAAATTATCCTATACAAATTTACCAGTGGTAGACTGTGTAGATTGGACTAAAGATAACAAAAAAATTGTAAAATTTCAAAAGTAACAATCGTCAAATCAGTTCTGTGTAAGATACAACCTTATTAATAAAATGAAAATAAACAATCAAAATATAACAGTAAAAATATAAAAATATATATTTATTAAACAATACGCTAACATTAGGAATGTATATACTTTGGTTTATAATGGTACAATGGTATTTATTATGCATACTTTGTTTATATATAAATTATGTTAATTTGGTTGTAGTTATACATAAACGATGGTATTTATACTTATGAAATCTTAAAAATAAGCATAATATTTAGTAGAGTCTAAACAATAAGTAAACATAAGGCATGCTAGTATAATGATTTAAATAATAGTCCAGTTATAGAAGTATACAATCGAAGTAAAAAAAGATAATAACAACAATATCTTTTATTATAGTTGAAAAACACTAACAAATTTTTTGTTAGGAATAAACCAATGAAGAATCTGATTTGTATACTTATTTATATATGGTGTGTTAATAAAATTGTCAACTGATACTATCACTTAACAATCCATTCAAAAGCAAGAGTCTTTATCTGAAACATTCTTTTATATGTAACCTAAGAAAACAATAAGTTTTTACATTTATCATTATTTTTTGTTTCAAACATAAGTTAACTATAATATTATTATGAAATAAAAGAAATTAACTTTAATCTGTTAGAGAATTAAAAACACTTTTATTTATATTTTGCACTTTAATTTTAATCTAATAATAAAAATCAACATAATACAAAATTGCAATAATTTTTGTAGAGTCGCCCCCTCCCCTCCTTATCCGCCCCCGTATTTCGCTTACCGAAAAAAACAACAACAAAAAAACGAAAATAGGCACCAAAAGTTCTACACTAATTAAACTATTTGCTGGTATTTATTTTTCGTTGAAAATTGGCATGTGAATAGGAAATGCATGTAGAAAATTATTTTATTAATAAAAAAAGGGGGATCGACATTTTTACGACTGCAATTTTATGTGCGAACATCAACTAAATTTTCATGCAAAATTTTCGAAAAAATAATCCATAAAAAAGTATGCTAACCATACATTATAGTTATAAAAAAATCAAGATTAACCTTTCGTTTTTTAAAAATAGTCCAGGTTCATATATGTTTCTAATAAGAATCACCACAAAGTAACGTTTGCTTAGAACTACCTAAAAAAAGGGGTAAACTTAATCTAAAACAAATTAAACTATTTGCTGGTATTTTTTTTTCGTTGAAATTTGGCAAGTGAATAATAAATGCATGTAGAAAACTATTTTAATAATAAAAAAAGGGGGATCGACATTTCTTCTACTGCAATTTCATGTGTGAACATCAACCAAATATTCAGGAGCAAAATAATCCATAAAAAAGTTCAGTAACCATACATAAAAGTCTTGAAAAATCAAGATTAGCTCTTCTTCTTTCAAAAAAAGTATCTATGTGTATATATGTTTCTAAAAAAAAATTCTACAAAAACACGTCTGTCCCACGCTGCCTAAAAAAGTGTTAAAAAAATGAGAACCAAAATTTTAGCATAAAAATCGGTTCCGTAAATAGCGATTTCCGCGTACCTAATATAGGTCTTATATAATATTTTATTTGACCTAGGTATTGTTTCATACAAATAAATACACATGTTTCTTAATATAAACTTCAAAGATATAAACTTCAAACAAGTGTTTAATAGTTCTAAAGAATTATTAACACAAAAGTAGTTAGGTCTGATGAAACTAATAGGTTTATAATGTTACTAACAACAACTTCGATAATATAATTACATATCATATAGGTACGTGGAAATCGCGATTTACGGAACCGATTTTTATGCTAAAATTTTAGTTCTCGTTTTTTTAACTCTTTTTTAAGCAGCGTGAGACAGACGTAGTTTTGTGGAGTTTCTTTTTAGAAACATATATACACATAGATACTTTTTGGAAAGAAGAAAAGCTAATCTTGATTTTTTAAGGATTTTTATGCATGGTTACTAAATATTTTATGGGATAATTTGCTCCTGAATATTAGGTTGATGTTCTCTTATGAACTTGTGGTCGAAGAAATGTAGATTTCGCTTTTTTTATTATTAAAATAGTTTATTTCATGCATTTTCTATGCACATGCCAAATTCCAGCGAAAAATAATTATAAGCAATTAGTTTAATTAGTGTTATAACAAGTGTATTGAATTGATTGTTAACTGTTAGTATCAGTAGACAATTTTATTAAGATATCACATATAAATAAAAATATTTCATACTTCATTAGTTTAATCTTAACAAAAAAACTTTCTAGTGTTTTTAAAATATAACAAAAGATATCATTATTATTGTCTTTTATTATATTTGGATTATATACTTCTTTATCTGAGGATTAGTGTTTAAATCATTATACAAGCATGTCTAATATTTATTTCTTGTTTAGATCCTACCTGGCTTTTGTAGATTTTTTTAAGTGGTATGTTTACAAATTTTTACTTTTCAATATGTCTATGCATATCTTGGCAATTAAAGTATTTATTTTTAATTACAACTTTGAAATCATTAGTTGTATATTCAGCGACTACTATGACTAGTAAGTTTAAAAAACTATTTGCAAACATGTACACTCCTTTCTTATCAGTTGAAAATTTTTATAAAAACTTTTTTTATCTTTAGTTCCATGTGCACAACCTTCTGCTGGTAAATTTATGATTAAGAAAAGTTTCTGAAAGATTATTGAATTTATGTTTCTATTTATATACACTATTTAATGCATTAGTATTGTGTTATCCCTTAAAGTGCAGTAGAACGAAATTTTTACTCTCGTTAACATTTTTTAAGCTATCATTGATTAATACGTTGTCCATATTAATTATTAATATTATTAAATATTAATATTATTCAGTCTATCACTTTCACAATTAATTGTTTATATTAAATTTTATATTAAATTGTTTTATACTAAGTTGTTTTATATTTAATTGTGTTATATTACATTTTAAAGCAGAACAGCTTTGACAATTGTTAAATTTGTAACTTACAGTTGACAATTTCAAATTATTTTGTGTAAAATTTTTTTGTTATTTTAAGTCAAATCTACACAGCCTATCACTGGTAAGTTTGTATCAGCTTGTATATGTTAATGATTATAGAATATAGAATATTTCAAATGTTGATAAATCTGAAGAGTATTTTGCATACTTATTTACTATTCTTGTTTTAGTTTATTTAAACTGTTTGTTTGACTTTGTTAATAGTTATTTGATTTTAAATTAGTTTACCTTATGTTTTAAGTTCCTAAAAACTATATTTGCATTATTGATGTTGAAATACTAGTTTCTTGAAACCGTTACTTGTTTATAGAAGGTATAAGATTTTGAAACTATTTGAAATTTTTTTGGTTTATATAATTTAGTACATTTTTTTACATTATTTATAATGTTATTAATTTCTAATAAATTATTATATATTATTTCTTTGTTTAGGCAAATTGAATTGAAACTATGATATATTAAGTCTTTATATATACATTTTAGAGTATGTATAAAGATAACATATTTTATCAGAAAAACACTCTTTCGTGTGAAAAACTTGTATTTTTTTAAGGTTACTATGGTTTTCCGGTACCCCCTCTGGCCCTCTAGACACCCCTTTTATCTATAGAGTTATGTAAACTTGTAACCTAATATTACATCTAACTTTTGATACCAAGTTATAGGCATTTGGATAAGATTTGACAAAGTTATAACAATTTCAGTGAAAAAAAAAAAAATTTTGGAACCGGTTTGTTCAATAAATCCATATATCGAAAATTTGCTGCTAAAAACGTCATAACTTTTTTTAAAATTGTTCGTTTTTAATAATTTTTTCACCATTAAAATACTGTATTGAAAGGCTTTCGAAGGATATATAACATTCTAGTATATGCTCAATTTAAAAAAATCAGTCCACGTACCTAATATCATAATATTTTATATACATAGACCCACTTTACCCCACCTGATTATATTTCAAATTTTAAACAAACCATGTGCGTTAGTGTCTTACAGGTATACTTTCCTTAAAATATAGTAACTTTACTTTCAAAATAACCATTTTTCATACGTTTACGCCTTATTTGAATATATTTTCTCTGAAGTTTAAAAACGGAGGAAAAAATGACTTGGTTTATGTATCTAGCATTTTAGCTAAAAAAATGCCGTTTCTAACATCATAGCAAGGTTATATTTTAAAATTAGTTAGCCTAATATGTTATAACAACGTGGTAAAAATTACAACTTTATACTTAAAGCCATTATCAATATAACAGATAAATATGAATTAGACCCAGATTACCCCGTAGACCCACATTACCCCACCCTTCCCTATATATATATATATATATATATATATATATATATATATATATATATATATATATATATATATATATATATATATATATATATATATATATATATATATATATATATATATATATAAATATATATAAATATATATATATATATATATATATATATATATATATAAATATATATATATATATATATATATATATATATATATATATATATGTATAAATATATATATATACATGTATAAATATATATATATGTATAAATATATATATATGTATAAATATATATATATATATATATATATATATATATATGTATAAATATATATATATATATATATATATATATATATATATATATATATATATATATATATATATATATATATATATATATATATATGTATATATATAACATATATATATGTCAAGCAAACAAGTAAAGATATATATATAATATATTATAGTTATAGTAAAAATTCTACAATAGAAGTTAGACTTTTATGAGTCGAGTAACTAACGTGACCCGACTATAGTAGACCGACGTGAGAGAGAACGGTTCCATTTGTCGTAATTGTTTTTGAACTCGTTAACTGAATTTGAAGCAACTACCGAAGCAGGCAAAGTGTTCCATGATGACACCACTCGGTTTATAAAGAAATTATGTCTTTGAGTGTTTTTCGTTAATTCTCGTTCAATTTTATGCTTGGCACCACGAAGATGACCTGCAGGTCCATCACATAATAGAGCACTTGCTTGGTTTGTCTTCTGTTGCCAGTTAACAACATTTAGTTTTTTATAAATTTTAAAAAATTGGATTACATCTCCTCTTGTTCTACGTTCAGCTAATGTGCTGAGACCCAGATTTGCTAATCGTTTCTCGTATTTCAAGTTGCGCAATTGTGGAACAAGTTTAGTAGCTCTACGTTGGACTAATTCTAATTTTTTAATGTCTTTTAGAAGAAAAGGGCACCAAATTGGTGCACAGTATTCCAATATCGGTCTTACATATGCTGTATAGAGCTTCACAAACATACTAGGATTCCATTTTTTAAAAGTTCTTCTGAGTAGGCCAAGTACAGAGTTAGCTTTAAGAATGGCATGACTAATTTGTTCTGACCATTTGAGTTTATTGTTTATTAAAACGCCCAATGTTCTCTCAACGGATACATCTTCAAGAGGAATGTGACTGCCATTATTATTCACCATTGTAAAGGGGATATCAATGTCTGTGGAACCACCATGAAACTTTAGAACCTTGCATTTATTTATGCTAAATTCCATGCACCAAAGTCTTGACCAATCACATAAAATATCAATGTCTTTTTGAACAAACCCCAAGTCTGTAACTGTTTTTATTTTGACAACCAACTGGCTATCATCAGCAAATAGTTTGCAACTGTTTTTGACTAATTCTGGCATGTCATTAATAAAAAGCAAAAATAGAAGAGGTCCTATGACCGATCCTTGAGGAACACCACTCTGGACATCCATCCATTCAGATGCAAAATTTCCCAGAACGACACGCTGCTTCCTATTTTCAAGAAAGTCCTTGAGCCAGGCAAGAATATTTTTGCCAAAACCATAGCCAGCCAGTTTGCGATAAAGCAGAGAATGTGACACACGATCGAAAGCTTTGGTAAAATCTAACAAGATGAGCAATGCAGCACAGTTGTCACTTAAGGCTTCGGTAATGATATCCAGTACTTCAAGAAGATTGGTGATGCACGATTTAGATTTGACAAAACCGTGTTGATGCCGAGATAACAGGTTATGCTTAACTAGGTGTTCAGTCATGACATCACGCATTATTTTCTCCATTAATTTTCCAACTGCAGAGGTGAGGGAAATAGGCCTGTAATTTCCAGGATCAGTACGCTGACCCTTTTTGAATATTGGCGTTATATTAGCAAGTTTCCACCCAGACGGTACTTGTCCAGAATCAAACGACTTGATAAATAAGAGAGAGAGAGGCACACTGATTTCTTTGGAGCAACTTTTTAGCACTCTAGGATGGATTCCATCGTTGCCAGTGCCTTTCGAAGAGTCAAGCGCGAATAAAAGTTTTTCAATATTGCAACAACTGAATATGGAGCTTGAAACTGGAGAACAAACAATTTCAGTTCTTCGAGGAAAATTTGGCGCTTGGGAGTAAGTGTCAGGTGATGAAAATGCTTTAAAAAATTGATTATTTAAGCAGCTTGCAATAGACATTTTATCTACTAACTGCACTCCATTGTGATCAAAAAGAGATAGAATTTCACTTTTACAAGACTTTTGGCTATTTATATAAGAGTAAAACTTTTTTGGGCAAGACTTACAAGCAGAAATGACTTCATTCTCGAACTTTAGTACAGCATCAGCAACAAGCTTTTTGACCAGGCGATTTTGTTTGTTATATAAGACTCTAATATAATCCTTCAATTTCCTTGAAGAACAGCGTAGCTTCATAAATAGTCTAAATTTTTCTTTAGTCGCTGCTTTAATAGTAGAATTAAACCATTTTGGATCACGTTTTTTCAAACTAAAGGACATATTGTATTTAGGAATGTGATGTTCAACCAATGAAATGTAAATGTCTTTAAATAGTTCAAAGCTTTCATCTGCTGATTTATTTGTAAATAATTTTGGCCAATCAATCATTTTTAGACCCTCACTGATGGCATTATAGTCACCTTTATCATAGATGTAATTCACTTTGTGATGACTAATTGTTTTGGTCGATGTTTTAAGTCTAAAATCCCATAAAAGTGAATTATGGAAATGATTTTTTTGTGTACAACCAAGTGGAGGACCAATCGTAACGTTATAAATACGATCAGGGTCATCAGAGAGCACCAGGTCAAGTGTGTTATTGATAAACGTTGGTTCTGTGACAAACTGAGATAGGAAGCAATCATTTATAGTATCTAAAAAAATTTGACTAGATTGTTTGCCATATTTACATTTTCCGCCCAAATTACACCAGCTAATATCACTATGAATAAAATCACCAACTAGGAGAACACTTGTAAATTTACCATTATCAATCAGAGCTTTAGCACGTTTGATTGACTTGTTGATTTGTAAATCAGACTCATATAGTGTGAATGGTTGGCGATAAATACAACCAATTAGCAAAACATCATTTCCAATTGAAACCTGACACCATATTTGCTCACCCATCTGTTTATCACTGAACTCACATTCATATGAATGAATGTCTTTTCTAACGTAAATGGCTACACCTCCTCCACGAGTTGTCCTGTTTCGAAGATACACAGTGTAATTTTCTAGATTTGTTAAAGATGTCGCGGTGAACCATGTTTCTGTAACTGCAATGATGTGCGGGTAATCTAGTGATGCAATTCTAGCTTGGAATTCATCCCATTTATTATCCAAAGATGTTGGATTAAAATAAAGACATTTAAGTTCAAATAAAGAGTAACTAGATGAAAAAGGTGGAGGGCTATAAATGTTAGGGTTAGATGTTCTATTCTTTGTGTTCGATCCATCGAATTGAACCAGATCGCACAGACCAAAATCCTTTTTTTCCATCTCTTGTACCCCAATTGAGTCGCCTCCCTGGCGGATCATCAAAAGAATTTGGAAGAGCATTGTTTCTAATTCTACATTCAGCATGAAGTTTAGAGAGAGCTATTCTTTCATTTTCAGTTTGATCTGGTCGAACGTAAACTTTTGTAAAACCATGAATATGTTTAAGTTCTCTTGCATTAGCCAAAGCCGATTGACGTTTTTCATAATTCTTAAATTCAATTAAAACCAAAGGAGGACGTGGGGGCACATAAATAAATTTGTTGTCCATGTCACTAGAGATAGAAGAAGTAAGAGGAGAGGCATTTTTCTTTTTAAGTCTTTTTTTAACTTTTACATCGTCACAAGACACTTTTAAGATAGTAAGAATTTCATCAATTGCTTTATTATCATCATCCAAATTTACTGACTCAGTAAGACCACTTATAATAATATTATTTAAAATTCTATTTTTTTCGTTGTTTTCTTTTGAAATTTTAGCAAACAAAGCAGCATTTTTCTTTTTGGCAGCAATGTCCTTTTCTTTACTAATGAAACCTGCCCAGACGTCAGCACTGTGAATATTATTTTGATAAGTGATGTTTGCTTTGTTATTATTTTTAAGTAAATCAATTTCTTTTTGTTGCATTTTGTTTTCTGCTTCTAAGAAACCAACTTTTGTAGTAAGAGAAGAGATCATAGATGATAACTTTCCACACCAAACATGTAATGCTCTGCTCAAATCACTATGGTTTCCTTGGCCAATTTTTGGCCAATTTTCTTCAAGAAGGAAGTCCATCTTGAAGCAAACAATTTGCTAAGAGGGCTACCACCCTTAATACCAGTGGATTACCTCTAGATGTGAACTTTTGTTTAATATTTTGTTTTCTTATTACACAGGGACTTATTAACACAAATAGAACTGTTAGTTTTTCGTGTTTTTTTCCGATTTCAATTCAATATATATATATATATATATATATATATATATATATATATATATATATATATATATATATATATATATATATATATATATATACGTATTTATATATATATATAAAATATATACATATATATATATATTTATATATATATATATATATATATATATATATATATATATATATATATATATATATATATATATATATATATATATATATTGTTAAGCAAACAAGTAAGGATATATATATATATATATATATATCTTTACTTGTTTGCTTGACATATATACATATATATATATATATATATATATATATATATATATATATATATATATATATATATATACATATATATATATATATATATATATATATATATATATATATATATATATATATATATATATATATACATATATATATATATATATATATATATATATGTATATATATATATATATATCTAAGAATTAATAACAGCATTGTAGCCCTAATTGGGCGAAAGCCTATTTTAAAGTCAAACATGACCTATGGGGGCATGTCAAACAAACCAAGGGACACACCTGAACACGTTCAGTTGTGCCCCATTATTTTTTTTCAGTAGTGTCCCACACTGTAGCGGTCTACTGACATGACCATGCGTAAATAATGTGCCAAAATCATCAAGCACAGTTGCACTTTCTAAGTACGCGAGTTACAAATCTACAGATAAAATTCAAAAGTATTATATAAGTAATATATCGGCAAACTTACCAGAAATTGTTATTGTATATGAATTGAAAAGTAATAGTCTCAGTTTGTTTACACCAAGCTTCACATCGAAGAATATTTATCCGAATTTAATTAAATGCTAGCATGATCAACGTAACACTGTGTAACGTCCGCAGTTAGGCATAGATGAATGAATTGTGTTGATTTTTATGTCTTTGTTCAACTGTGCCCCGTGTTCAGTAGTGCCCCTTGGGGCACTGACCACTCTTCCCTACTTTACTTTTACCGAGCTTACTATTAAAATCCTTTAAAGTAAGTTTACTTGTGGTTAACAGACTTCTTTTCATTGTTTTTTGTTTTGCCCTCTTTTATGGTAAATATTGAAAAAAGATGTAGAAAATTTAACTAATTATATAGTACAATTTAGGATGGGGATCCAGAAAAAAAATGTGGTTTACGCTCCAATTTTTTCTGAACTTATGGTTCCGGCTTCTAATTTTTTCGTCCCAACGTTAAATATTTTTAATATTAAATATTTTTAACGCTAAATATTTTCAAAAAATTAAGATTTCTTGTTTTATGTATGAAAAAATATATTTTTAGTAAAACTAGTAATACTGTTACCAGCTGATTTCCAGATCTTACACTTCCCACCCGTGGGATCTAGAAATTCCCACGGGTGGGACGTGTGATATCTCCAGATACCACAGCGGAACGATCTGCCTAGCTGATTCCCAGATACTAAGGATGGAACGGTATGCCCATATACATAGAACGGATGGAAGGCCATTTCAGAAATCTACTACGCAGTGAATAAATTAAATGAAAAATTTAAACTAAAAGGAGCCGAGCTGACAGTTTTTTTAACGCCTTCGGCTCCTTTCAAAAACCCCCGACTTTAAAACGAATTATATGATATTTTAATAATAAAGATAAGAAATTTTTAAATACTAAATTTAATATACCATAAATAATTTGTACATTTTAAAACATGTTTAATTATAAAATAATACATTAAATACTTTATTTACTATTTTGTAACAGTTGTTTTAATTTTATATATTAAACATGCTAAACATTTTTTTGTGTTATAAAGTCTTTTAATTCATCGAGGTTACGAAAAAATTTTCCACGGTAGTTGATCAACAACTTCTTGATATTCGAACAATGAATCCATTTAGAAATATCTTCAATGAAATCGATATCTTCGTGAAGGTAAAGATGTAATGATTCACAAACATTAATCCATAGAAGTAAAATTTCTTCAAAATCTTTTTTTGTTATCAAATTATATAAGGTAAATATCCCTAAACACTTCAATTTTATCTTTCGGTTTCCATCCTTCGAGTTTAATCGGGAAACGAAAGAATAAACCGTAAAACTGAGTTGAAGATTGAGTTAAAAGATTTTTTTCTTTGTCTGTTAAAATATTTTTATCAACTCTTAGAAAAAGTAATTTTCTTCCAGATTTTATGAAGTGATTTACGAAATAAATACCTGAAGAAGTTTCGTAAGAAGTTTTTCCATTGCTAATAGAACTTTCTCGCTTATCAACGATAGATTTTATTTTATCAGTAAATGAAGATTGACTTTCATAGAAACATTAAATGAATAACTTTTTGTCATCATCATTAAGTGAAAAATCTGAATAAAAACTAAATATTAAATTTGAAAACTATAAATATTTAGTATTAAATATAAACAAATAAATAAATAATTGAAAATTTAATATTTTATACATAATACTCTACATAAAAGGCCGGCGCGAAGGGGAATGTGGGGAAGGGGTGTGTGACACCTCCATTTAACAAATATTTGCACCATTAGTCACCAAAGTGGAACCTTTTTGCACCCTAACTCGGCAAATTGGAACCTTTTTTTTAGATACAGTTGGCAAGATGGGACTTATCTCTAGTCGGCAAATTAGAGAGTTTGAGCACCTTTTTTTTACCTTCTTAAGTCAGGAAAACTCGTAAGACATCCCCCCCCCTCCCACTCGAACATTAAATATATAATTAGAAAATGCATTATGTTTTACATTATAATACATTATATTTATTGATATTAATTTATAATTTTATATAAAAATTAAAACTGTTAATTTTTAAATAATTCTTGAACAAAAATTATTAAAAAGTTTTAGTTTTATTAATTCAAACATCAATATTACAAGTGGCGAATTAACTCTTATTTAGAAGACCGCGAAATTTACTCCGACAAATATTAACGTCCGTGGTCCGAAAGTAACACGCGTAAATTTCAAAAATGGCTTTGTCCGAACTGACAAACAAATAAACGTAGGTAATATTAGTCTAACCAGGCTATTGACGAAACATTTGTTGATATAAACATTAACACAAAAGTATGAAAAAGTGCAGATCGCGATTGCTTCAAATACTTTCATAATCGTTAAATCAGCGATTATGAGAGTATTTAAAGCAATCGCGATCTCTTGGCCGAACGCTTCACGATCGCTTAAATTGCGCTTTGTTTTATTTATCACATTTTAAAAACAAAAATAATTTCATTTTATTATAAGCAAATAATTTCATTTTATTAAAAGCAATGTACATATTATTAGAAATAATATGTACATTGCTTTTTTCGGGTAAAAAAAAAATGTTCTTTGGATCTCACTTAAATTATAATTAAATAATTATAATAGAAAAAATATTGTGCATGAAAATATACTTAAGAGTAAAACTTATTGTTATACTTTAATTTATAGTTAACTACTTTATAATTAACTATTTACTGTTACTTATTTGGTCGATACTCTGGGCACTAAATTCCTCAATTGAATATGTGTCACTGAGTACTGAAGATATAATGAATTGATTTAGTAGTCTGTTCACAGTAGGGAACAGTCAGTGAAATGATTAACCATGCAAATAAAAATTTCTCCAGTGGATGAATAACTTTTAAAATCAGTGCAAACAGAATGTTCCATTTATAATATTCTCGGAGTAACAGTTACCAAAACATTTGAACAATAATTACCATTAAAAAAGCCATTAATTTTTTTATATTTCAATAAAGTAAAAACAAGCCACATAACTGATGATCAACTGAATTTTTATAGATGCAAGCATTATAATCTAGAAATTCGTGGTAATTATTTTAAAATGTACCGTGCAGTGGTTAGAGTACCAACCTTTTAATGAAACGTTTGAAGTAAGTTCTAGCTATAAAAGCAGCAAATAAAATTATTCTGGTATGCATTTTAATTGTTGTTGCCTCTCCTAACCAAAATCCAATGGCAAACAAGTCAGCTGCTTAGAGGAAAAAAGTTAAAGGTAGCAAAACATGTAAAAATTATTTTTATATTTATTTTATATTAATATCATATTAATTTCACTTTAATCATTTAATTCTTTTAATTCATTTTTAAAATTTATTTTAATCAACAAGAGTCAAATGTGGTAGAAAAAGTTCATGTTTTGAGTTTTGTAAACGATAATTAATAATGCAGAACTCTCAGGTGCTTAATACAAAGATGGGAGGGAGAGGGTGGGAGTGGGTAATAAAAGGAAGAGGGGTGGGAATTTTAGTCCAGACCTAATTAACAAGAAGGGGGGTGGGTGGTGTGTTGTTGGCTAAATAAAAGTTTATGTTGAAATTTTTATAGAACGTAAATAAAGAATTTTAATTTTAGTGTGGCTTGCGATCAAATGCGCATTTTTTAACAATTGTTTCAATAAAATTTAAGATTGACTATGCTTACATCAGGGTTAGGGTTAGGGTGAAGCATTTGAAGAAGCAAAAAAATCAATCAGAAAGAACAAAGCTCCGGGCTTCGATGACATTGCAGCAATGCAGTATATGATATTTTATCCATTGTAGCAGATCATTTATTTAAATTTTTTCAAGTCATCAATTAGAACTGGAGTTGTTCCGAACAAATTAAAAATTGCGAAGATTTTACCTGTATTTAAAACCGGAGACACGGCATTGCTAACCAATTATAGACCTATCTCAATTCTTCCAGTGTTTTCCAAACTCCTGAAAAGAATAATGTACAACCGACTTCATAAATATTTAGCAGACAATAAAATTCTAAGTGAATGTCAATACGGCTTTCAAACTAATCATTCTACGGAACATGCAACCTTAGACCTAATGGACAACATTAGCTCGTCATTTGATAAAGGAAAATTTGTATTGGGAGTTTTTATCGATCTTACAAAAGCTTTCGATACTGTCAACCATAAAATTCTGCTCGAAAAATGAGAAAATACGGTATAAAAAATCAAACTAATAAATGGTTCACTAATTATTTAAATAACAGGCAACAATGTGTTATTATAGACGGTATCACTAATACGGAGTTATTATAAATCAAATGCGGTGTCCCCCAGGGATCTATTCCTGCACCTTTATTATTCCTTATCTACATTAACGGTCTTCCTAAAGCCTCTACAAATCTCGATTGTATAATGTTTGCAGATGATACCAATCTGTTCTATTCATCTACCTCTATCAATGACCTCTTTGATAAAGTCAACTTTGAACTTCAAAATCTTAAAACATGGTTCAGTGCTAACAAGTTATCATTAAACGCGCAAAAAACTAAGGCAGTGGCTACGGTACCGGCTGCTGGATTTCTAGCGCCAGCTGCTATAGTACCGGCTAGTCTGGGTTCTAGCTAATACGTAACTATTTGTTATTTTTCAAGACGTCCGCATTTGAAAATTGTTAGTGCTATAAATATTTTTTATAACATACCATATTTGTATCAAGAATGGATGTTGGTAGTGTATTTAATAGTTTCAGCGAGCTTAAGCAGGCAATACTAGAGTATGAACGATCGTATTTTTTATCATTATATGTTCGAGACAGTCGAACCATTGATTTAGCAATCAAAAAAGGATTAAAGCGCTATATCAATAAAGAATTAAAATATTATTATCTAACGTATTGTTGTTATCATGGTGGGCGCCAGTTTAAGTCAAGATCAAAAGGTATTCTTCCAAATCAAAGGTACGTCTGAAAATGAGTATTTTATTTAAATTTGTATAAGAAAATAAAAAATAAAAAAAGATTGTAGTTAAAGTCTCGAAAATTTTTTAATTTATTTTTTCTTCAGTCTTTTTTGCTAACGATATTTTAATTTATTTTTTCTTCAGTCTTTTTTGCTAACGATATTTTAATTTATTTTTTCTTCAGTCTTTTTTGCTAACGATATTTTAATTTATTTTTTCTTCAGTCTTTTTTGCTAACGATAATTTAGCTGTTTTACTTCATAAAATCTGATTTAGTTTAACAAAGGATGTTAACTTTATTTTTATCATTGATTGTTAGCACATATAACATTAAATGTCCGTTTACTATTTGCATTGGTGTTAGTGAAGATGGAGAACAGCTCTGTGTTACCAAAGTTATTAATGAGCACAATCATGCAATTGATAAGGTAAAAAAATTTTTATTTAGTATTTGATCATCGAGTAAGTACTTTTTTAATATATACTGAAATTTTTGTTTTGTTTTACTTTGATTGTTTGTTTCTCTTTCAACAGATTTGGTATTACTATTTATTTTATTATTGATTGATGCTTGCACTCTTTTACCATGTTTATTGTTTTTAAAAGAAAAGTTATTTTTTTGAAACTTTCAAAAAATTCCAAAACTTGTGCTAAATTTTTGAAACAGTAAATTTTATATTATCAAATAAAAGTTTAATAAGGGTAGATAAATTTAATAAAACTTTAAAAAATTTAAAGCATGATGTTGAAAGCATAAATAAATCTTTTAGGCATGTGGAAGTTTACATAATTATTTTAATGTTCACTCCATCAATATAAAAGACCTTAAGTTTCCTTCAAAGATTCATTCACGAGGAAGGCCTAAGGCTACTCAAAGAAAAACAGCAATTGGTTTATGTAAACGGAAAAGAAAGTGTTTATCTTATACTGATAAAAGTGTGACTGAGAAAATAAGGGGTTAGTATTTATATATGAATTGTCTTTTTAATTCGAAAAGATTATCAACGTTCAATCAATAAATCATTTTGTATATATTCCATACCTGATTCTATCATTTAGTTCTTCTCAGTAGTATTCTCATATAAGGAAAAGTTCAAGATGTTACACATGAAATGCAAGCAGATGTGGATGATTTACAATTAAACCCTGACAATCTACCTTCTTCATTTATCAATGATGCTGTAGCAATAGATGTTTTAAAACCATATTTAACAGATGTTGCTTGGAATAAGCTAAACGAAACAGTTTCCCAACGAAAGAAATTGTCCTTATGGTGTTGTCCTATCTGTAATTTAACTACAGCATCAAGAGAAAATATTGAATGCAAAAGCTGTTTAGAGCGGTTTCATTTCAAGTGTGTTAGCATTTCGAAGAAGACAAAGAAAGAATGGTTTTGTGACAAATGTCACAATATGATAAATGAAAGTAACAAAAATATATATATACAATAAAGTACTTAAGTTAATAAAGTTAAAAAAAAAAAAAAAAAAAAAAATCTGTATATAATAAAAAAGAAATCTGTATATAATAGAAAAGAAAAAAAAAATCTGTATAACTTGAAAAAATGAAAACTTTTAAAAACAAGAAAAAAAATGAAAAAATGCTAAAAAAAATAAAACAAATTCAGTTAAGGAGTTTAATTTTTTAAAAAAACATTTTAATTAAGTATTTATTTTTTTCATTAATTTCAACACTCAGTGTTGTTTATATTATAAACTTAAAAAAAAATTTTATCAATTTTTTTTTGCATTCTGAAAATTCAGTTATTGTGTATTCACAATAAAAAATGTAGTACTTTTATTTCTGTCAATCAATATTAGTACATTAAAGTTGAGTGCACACTTTTAATAATTTCTCTAGCTTTGATGATGTTTTCCAATGTAATTACTGTAGTTGCTGTTGAGCATGTTGTTGATATTGATATTTTGAATTTTTATATATATTTTATTAAAAGACTATTTTAAAAAGTATATTATTTGCAGACAAACAGAAAATGGTGTATAATGTGAAACATAAATAAAAAGTGTAGAAATAGAATAAAGCTTGAATGTAAATACATACACAATTGATCACCATTGCATAATTTATTGACCGAAGTTTAAAACCAATATTTGATATGTTTAAACAATTTAAAAGTTTTAGTGTTCACAAACTCACACATACAGTGTTCACAAACTCACACATACAGTTGGATGCCCTTCCAAGCATTAACCTATTTTACATAACATGATGCATTATTTATATCTCTAAATAATCTCTAAAAAAATTTATTAAAATTCTTGGATGGAATTAATATCCATTTGTAGCTCTTTTAACAAGTTTATGAAGTTCTTTGTGTAAATTATTTTAAATACTTTCCAACCATAAAAAACCACTTTAAAAAGTGGTTTTATATGGTTGTAAAGTATTTAACAAACCACTTTAAAAAAGTGTGTTTGTTGTTCCATGTTGAAATTTCCTTTTAAAATTAAGGCAAAGAAAAAGTTAACTATTTTTAATTCATAGAATTACTATGCTTTTTTCTGTAGACTTTAAAATCAAAATCTTGGTTCTAGTTCGAATTAAAACCTGTGAAACATGCGCTACATGCACTTAGTGCATAATAGTGACAAAGTAATAGTGCATAATAGTGACAGCATAACATTATGTTATGCTATACAGCATAACATAATGTTATGCTGTATAGCAGTCAAAGGTAGAGAATATAGGTTGATGCAGTCCAGCATCTAGAGGACTAACTTAGTTAAGGCATGTTAACTGATGATGCAGATGATTGAATATCAACATGTAGAGAGATAGAAGTAGGAAAACTTGGACAGATTGCATGGACAGAATACAGATAACTTGGACAGAATGTGTTACATGAAGATGTCAAACCCATGCAAGCGCAGAAAGGAGGTTAAAGCTATGAGATTTATATACACTTTTATATAAATAATTTTCAATTGAAAACAGTATATCTGTGGGATGAATCAACTTATTTTTTGTTTACAAACATAGTCCCAGCTATTTTTTATTTGAGTTTTTAAATTGGGTTATTTTTTATTTGGGTTTTTAAATTGGGCCCTATTTAAATATCAACCATCTCTTTATATAAAACCTGTAACTATCTCTTTATATAAAAGTTTGTTAACTGATCTATTGTATGTCTTAATTTAGGTTTTACTAACAACAAGTTGTTTTCATTTGAAGTTGGTTGACTAGCTACATTTATTATTATGTGGATATATCATGATACTTTGAAAATTTTTGTTTTTTATGGCATGTCTTTATGATATGTCATGATAGATAAATTTTCTTTAATTCATGAGACATTAACAACTTTATGCTAATTAGAACTGATTGCTATGATTGTTTCTTGGAATATTCAAGAAAACAGCTAAACAGGTATATGTTTGTTGTTTTTTAAAAGGAAGGCATTTTAATGCTTTCATGCAAGTAATAAACTATCGTTATTAAAAAAAAAATTTTCTTCCTCCAATCACTTTATAGAAAATAGTCAAAGTTTTTTTTTTGATTGTATCAAAGTCTATCTGCTTTTAAGCCACACTGGCAATTTCAGTGAATATATCAAATACCAAACCTTTTTAACATTCCAGTGAAATATTTATACTAAAGAATATATAAATCTTAAATAGAATATATAAATATATTTCTTCTTTGAGTGTGGTGATCCATGATTGTGGCTTTTCCATTAAAATGTGGAGAACCGCAATTGTGGCATTTAAAGCAATCTTCGAAACTGCGACCTTTAGAGCCAAAATACCGGTTTAGGTAATTTATAAATGGTGCCACAGAATAGTGCATAATATTTTATTTCTTTTGATATGTTATATATTATATATATATGCACATATATATATATATATATATATATATATATATATATATATATATATATATATATATATATATATATATACATATTTTACTGTAAAAATGTATATACATAATCTTGATTTTTTATTTTTCTTGCATAGTCAAAAGGTTAATGCTATTATAGAATTATTGAAGATATATAAATAAAATAATTTTAATTTTTTGTTTCTTGCATAGTCAGATTTTTTATTTTTCTTGCATAGTCAAAAGGTTAATGCTATTATAGAATTATTGAAGATATATAAATAAAATAATTTTAATTTTTTGTTTCTACGAAATTTTGAAAAAAAAAAGTCAAAACTAAAAAAAAAGAGGTACTTATTCAGTTTTCATGTTGAAAATTTCATCTGAAAACTTTTATGTTGCCTGAGTTAGGAAATCTTCATCATCATTGTTTTAACATCCTTGTTTCTGTACTAGACTTTTGACTTATGTGTGTGGTAACACACATAACTACATAAACAAGGACGTTCATTTTCATCTATATCGTTTATATTTATCTATATGACGTTTAATTTTATCTATATATGCTTTGATGGTTTATTTTCATCTACATCAAAATAGTCTATTAGTCTTTTAGTTGCTTAGCTCATTGTTAATTTGTTTCTTATTTAATTTGATTTTTAAGTTTAATTGATAGAATATAGTTAAAAATTTATGTATAAATGTATATATAATTTAAATTTATAACTATTCTAGGAATTAAACTTAGAAACAAAATATATAAACAAAGAAATCAACTACTCCTGAATAAATGTGCTCACTTCATAAGCGAGAGGTTCCGAGTTTGATTTCCACCACGTCCATGGTAGTACCGCGCTCATATTGTTTCTCTGCACAGCGACCTTGCTTGTCAAGGTTCGTGTTTCGAAGTTATAGAGTTGAGAGAGTTATAACCACAGGAAGCTTCCTCATCTGTAGTGGCCTTCTCGGCCTTGGGGAGGTAAATTACAAAAAAAAAAATATATCACAATTAATATTTTTTACATGCATAAAATTATTAAATTGTAGCGTGGCTTGCAGTCAAATGGATATTTTCTTACAACTGCTTTATCATAGTTTCAATAGGATTTATAAATTTTATACTTTAATGAGAAATGAATCAAAAGCTAATTTTTGTTTTCGTTGGTGAGTGAAATAATTATTTTCTTTTCTATAACAAGTAATAATTATTCAATGGGGAAGGGAGGAGGGGGAGTATCTTAATAAGGTGGGTGGGAAAACTTTAAAAAAATTAATAAACGCCCCCCCCCCCCTCTATTAAGGACTCAAGAGTATGAGCAGAGCAACTAAGCAAGCATTAAAATTGAACATTAACATTTTATTTGAAAAAAAATCCTAATTTATCTATTATTAAAAAAGTAAAGAGTGCAAATTTGAATTTAGGTCCAATGCATCAGTATCAGTCAAATTGGCATCAGCATTGGCCAAAAGTAGGCATACTTAAGTATGCACCCCTAATATTCAAAATTAAGCAAATATAATGGAACCAAAGAGTAACCATAAAGACCATTTTTTAATGTTACAATTAAACAAAACTATTCTTACCATGTAGATGTTAAAATTACTTTTTCTTTCATAAACTGCTGGCTGATGATCAATAAAGTAAATTTCAATTCTTGAAATTTACTAAATTAAAACCATTTCTCAACAGTACCAATACTAAAAGATAAAAATAGATATTATTGAGATATTTATTAAAGAAAATAGAATATTAATAAATGTATAGGAAGAAAGTAATAGTAAATCTTATACAGTTTTTATAGTTCTGTGTCATCATTTTGAGGTGCTTTACCTAACGTTTTGATGTACCAATTTAATAAACAATATAACAAGGGTAAGTAATTAATTTTAAAACTTTTCCAAGAAATGCCTTTTACAATAAGAAGCTATTTAAAATCAACTACTTATCTTTGGATAAAACTAAGCAAGGTGAACACAAACAAAGTGATATTTCAAAATCATTCTCACAGCACCCATTTTAACTAGGGAGGAGGAAGGGGAAGGTAATCTCAAGATTAGCCTTATACAGCAATTAAAACTGATGGCAAGTTGTACCAATTTACTTGTTTGCCATTTGAGCCAACAAATGCTGTTGCTGTTATTCAAAGGAAAATCTACAAATTTATAATTGAAAATTTTTTAAAAGACTTATGCATATTTAGATAATATTACTGTAGCTGGCATGACTCAAAGTGAACACAACTTTAATTTAAAGAATTTATACAATACAGCTGAGGAAAACAAGCTTTCATTTAACAGTTTACATAATTTCAGTCAATTCTTTAAATCTACTCGTTATGTTCTATCTCATAATAGTATGAAGCCGGATCCAGAGAGATTACAGCCTCTACTTTATTTACCTTTACCGTTAAACATGCCTCGAATGATTCTTGGAGCAGGAACATGTTTTTGCAACTGTTTAACAATATGTTCAACTCTCTTTCCGCTCACACCATACAATGAACAAAAAGCTATTTTTAATACCTTTATTTTATTTTACCACTATTTATATACACATAAGAACATAAACGTTTTGGGCCCTCACAAGGCATTGGCCTACGTTTTTAACTGCTTTCATTTGAACTTGTCCTCCAATAAAAATACCCTGTTTATCTTTATCACCAATATTGCTAAAAGTCTCTAAAAGCAGCAGCTTCATATTCTGCAAAATTTTTTCAAAATATTTTGCAGGGGTCTCCAACTTTTCTCTCCTATGACAGTTTTTGTTTTTTTTCTCAAAACCAATGTAAGTTTTGCCTCAGCTTTTCTTTTCCTTTTTTTTTGCAATGTTTCTTTTCCAGACCAGGATTTTTGATGCATTTTTTTAATTGTTTTTAAATTCACTTTCAGAAGTAATTTCTATTAGGTTACTAATCTTTGCACTATCATTAAAGACAGAAACGTTATTTACATTAGCCCCACTGATTTCAAGGATAAAATCAATAATATTATCTGAATTCTTTAATATACTGTCACATTCATGACGAGAAACCATATTTTTACTTAAATAAGTTCTTTTATATACAATACTGTTAATATAATTTTTTATAATATAATAGTTACATTTATATTATATATATATAAATTATATTATATTTACATTATATTAATATAATATTAATATAATAGTTATATTTATAATATAATAGTTAATATATAGTTAATATAAACACATGCAACCAGACACTACTGAATGGACATAAACACAAAATATATCCAGTGCAAAAAGGAGGTAATTGCAGAGAGAAAACCTCGTTTTTGCACCAAATATATGAAAGGAATACTTATTTTTCTACCAAATCATGAATTTAATGACTCAAGAAGTTTTTTTAATCTATTGTCAGCCAAGGACCACGAGGCTGTATGTCCACATTTTGTATTTTTTCTGACTATTATCAATAAAAATTCAACAATCAATGGAGTATGCGTCCAATAAATCTACTCTTAAGAATGGTACAACTTTTAAAAATATTTAAAAGTTTGTCAGACATTCTGACAGAAAGCCTTTACAAATTACTTTAAAACTTGATTCCCTCGGAAACACAAAAAATGGACATATTACCTCTTGGTTCTCGGCTGATGCTATGTCATTTTTATACTAACTGATAGAACTTCTTTTATATACCAACAATTCAGGAAATATATATATACATATTTTATTATCAGGAAAGTTTGTGCAACCCTCAAAAAAATAATAAAAAATAAATATATTTTTTAATTTAATTTTATTAAATGTTCAAACATTCGCCATTATTATTTATGCATAGTTGCATCCATTCCAACCACTTGTCAAATATTTTCCAATAGTCTTCAATAAGTATGCCTAAAAGTATCTTAATTTGTCTTTTTTGACTTTCAACGTCTGTATTATTGAAAGATGAGTTTTAATGCGGCCAAATAGCCAAAAATCTGATGGAGCTAAGTCTGGTGAGTAAGGTGAGTGACGAACTATATTAAATCTGGCTTGATGTAGGAAAGTTTTCACTGCTTTTGTGACTTTAGATCTAGCATTGTCACAAAGAAATTTCTTATTTTTTGTACCTGAGGTAGGTCTTTCCTTGTTTTTAATAAGTTGCACTAACTTTCTTAAACACCCTATGTATATATGAATATTACCTATTCTTGTTATTTTATATAACAGACTAATGACACTTTTTCATCTTCGGTGAAAAATTAAAAATGAAAATTACTTTTTGTTTTCCAGTTTTAATGACACAGCCATGGTTATGTTACAATTAAATATCATAGATATATGAAAAACAACATCATATTGTTTGTTAATTATTTCAAGACCTTTGACAAATGAAATTTTTGAATGGATAATGTTAATGGCTTTAATCTGAAAAAAGTAAATATAGATAACGATTATTTTTTAGTTTGTCTGGCACGCATATTTCAAATAACAACTAAGTATGACAAATGCTAGAAACAAGTTCTAATTGACACAATCCCTTACTTTTGCTAACATAACAATTGATGAGTCTAATTCTTTTATAAATATAATTGATATAATTTTTTTTTAGGAAAATTTTTTATCCAACATAATTCACTAAACCTTACTGATTTTAGAAGAGTTAGAATTTCATTATTAAAATAAAATTTGCTAAATCTGCAGTTAAGCCTAAAATAATTATACTTTTTTGTACTATTAATAATTATATTATTTGTATTATCTCACCCATAAAGATTTTTTAAATATAAAGTACTATTCATCAGCTTGTTGGATAGTGGATGCATGTACTGAAACCAATATATATTCTATAACGTTTAAAAAGTTTCCATTGATAAGAGTGCAATAAGCAAAAAATATATAACTATTGCAGGTTTACCTAAAACTTAATTCTCTCAAAAAATAAGTAGACACATTATAAATGAATGTGTTTAATTTATCATTGTATGCCACAAAAAGCAAAGACTCAAGAATAAATCCCTGATGGATTACTTTATTAAAAGGTTGGGTTAAGTAGATATTTTTAATATACTTGAATTGGAGTTTATGGTTCAAATGAGATTTAAGATTTTAAGCCAGCTACCAACATAGGTAGTTAAATGTTTATCATTTAAACCGATATTGCAATTTATAAATAATTAAAAGTATCAAAAAATGTATGTTTTCATATCCATCACTTTCAATAATAAATAACACACAAATAATTTCAATACATTTAATAATAATGAAATAGGTCTGTAATTAACCATCTCAAAATTATAGATTTTTTTGAAAGAAGTTATAGATTTCAATCAAAAGCTTCTAACAAAAAAAAACATGCATCAAACTAATATTTAAACAAAATACATGAAATAAAATATAAATCAAACTTTGAATAAGACAACCTTACTAGTTATTTGTCCGGAAAACTGACATTATCATCATAGATTACATTAAAAGCCTTGTTTTAGAAATGAGATAACCTC
Source organism: Hydra vulgaris (assembly GCF_038396675.1). NCBI lineage: Eukaryota > Metazoa > Cnidaria > Hydrozoa > Anthoathecata > Hydridae > Hydra > Hydra vulgaris. Next base: position 44,475,500 of record NC_088924.1, on the reverse strand, counting down.
ATAAGGTAACCAAAACACATTCAAAATACTTTTGATCTGATTAACTTTGTAATTGATTTGGCAATTTTAACTAGAGCAATTTCAAGTAGAGGTGATGGAGTGATTAATACTAAACTTTGTTTGTATTTTAAAAGCAAATTAAAAAAGCGACTTTCATTATATGACTTTCAATATATTTAATGTTTATTTTGAAGAGTAAAAATACCTTTTTATTTAAACTTATTTAATAATAGTATATCTTGGGATAAGCTTAAGAATAAATGTTGGTAAACTATTATATATGACTTTTCCCAGATCTAAGAATATTTGTAATTAGTTACATGCATTAAATTTATACATGCAAATAACTACAAATATTCTTAGATCTAGGAAAAGTTAATGATTAATGCATTTCATTTTAAATTACAGTAATAATAAGTTGTCTTATTCAAATTATAAATCAAACTCTTAATTCAGAGAAAATTATATTTTTTACATCTTTTAAAAGCTGCTGTACATTTAAATTGAAGTTACTTACTTACATTATTCCCACCGCTTATCACATTCAAAAATAAGTTATTATTTACGGACACGTAGAGACTAATTAGTTAGAACCCAGACCAGCCGGTACTCAAGCTGCTGGCGTTAGAGATCCAGCAGCCGGTACTGTAGCCACTGCGAAAAACTAAATATATTTTATTTCACTCAAAGAAACAGAAAACAAACTACCATCAATTCTACCGACACTAAGTATTGACTACAAAAAAATTGAAAGAACCCAAACAATTAAATTTCTTGGTGTGATTATTGACGAAAATGTTTTATGGACAGCTCATATAAATGCCATCAACACTAAAATATCTAAAAGTATTGGTATACTTTTTAAAGCTAGACCATTTTTATCGCAAAAAAACCTAAAACTTCTTTACTTTTCCTTTATACATAGTTATCTCACATATTCCAACATAGCCTGGGGAAGCACACACAAGACAAAATTAATATCTCTTTATCGACGACAAAAACATGCTTCTAGAATAATACATCATAAAAACAAACTGACCCACGCTAAACCCCTATTAAAAGAAATGAAAGCACTAAACATTTACCAAACTAATATCTACGCTAACATTTTGTTCATGCTTAAATACAAACTAGGATTAGTTCCAAACCGATTCACAGGAAACTTCTTTCAATCTAATATCAACAAATTTAACACAAGAGCAACTGGTAACTTTATTGTACCCCTGAAAAAAAAAAAAGTTCTCAATTTTCTATTTCTTATCGTGGCCCATATTTATTCAACAAATTAATTCCGAATTATACCTCGATTTCTCTCCCAGGCAATATAACTTCTTTAAAGTCGAAACTCAGAAATCATGTTCTTAATATGGATAATTACCTAGAAATGTTCTAGTTCTGATGGTAAATCAAAATTTACGCTCAAATTAAAATAATCAACAATCAAATACATATGGAAAATGTAAATTTTTGTTTAACAAATAAAGCTAGTATTATTATTACAAACCTCAACACTAACACAAAACATAGTTCAATTAAAAAGAAAAGAAAAAAAAGTTTGCAATAATAACATGTAAAACATTTCTTTAATGAGAATCACATTGTTTATATGTGTGCTGTACGCAATACCTCAAGGTTCTCGATGATAAGACTAATCTCAGTCTTCTACGAGTTCCCTACAACAACAAAACCCTTCTTATCAAGTCATAGCATACCTAATTATTGCTTCCTATACTTAACGGTATTTTGTAAAATGTATTTTTTTTTTGTGTAGGAAGTACAGTTTCTTTATAATATTGCAGTGTAAAAAATTTGTAATTAATATGTAGTTGTGAAAATTTAAAGAAAAAAAAAAAAAAAAACATAAGTTTTATACTATAAACAAAAACCTAAATTTTGACAAATCGGAATTTACGAGATTTTTTAAAGTTCGATAATCCTTAAAGCCTAATTTCAATGAAAGTTTTTATTCTTATAAGTAACTTATGTAAATTTTTTTCTGACTTTTTTTTTTTTATTGTTGCTTTTTTTGACAATAACAAGGAAAATCTAATAAAAATGAGAGAGGGGAGGCGGGATCTTAATAAGAATGGGGTGGGTAGGAAAAATTTCCGAATATAATTAAAAAAGAATAATGGATTGGCAAAATATTAGGATTTTCCAGAATATTTTACAGTGATATAGCCTATAATCATCTGTGGCAGAAAAGTTAAGACACTATGGAGGAAATAATGAAAAGCAAATAATGAACCTGATTTAATTCACTTACACAAAAGTTGCTTTAGTTTTGAATACTGAGATGACATGTAGCTAAACCCTTTAGTTAAGCAATTGGTGATAAACTTTAAAAACACAGATGAAATGTAAAGACAATTAAAAAATTGTAATGACTGGAAAAAGCAAGTGGGTAGAATTTTTCTTTAGGTACAATCATGGACTCTTAAATTGAGTCTACAAAATACAACATTAAATACCACAAGAAATATTTCTCTCTATGCAGCAACATTTGCTAAACTTAAACTTGCATCTCTACATCCATAATGTAAAAATAAATTTTACAGAAAATAATGAATATATTGTTAGGAAAATGTTTACAAAAAATTCAACCATAAAATCTTTTATCTATTTTTTATTTATCCATTTGTTCAACCAAAAATTGAAAAAATACAATTTTTTTTTATAATTTAACAAAATTAGGTTAGGTGTCGTATTCTCTATATTCTACTCATATAGTTAAAAACTAGTCATTGGAGTGAAACCTAAATAAAATAAACAAGCAAACAATAAAATTAACAGCAATAATAATAAATAAAAGCATGCATAAATTAAATTAATTTAAAAAAATAATAATAACGATAAAGCTATAATACGTTAAATAATAAGACAAAAAATATGAAAAACACTCAATAACAACAGCAAACAAAAATAAAAATAATCAGCAAAACAGCACAAATAAAAACAAACTTTACACAAACGAAAAGGCAAAACATAAAAACTACAAAATGAAAGCAAAAACAACAAAACGAAAAGGCAAACTCAAGAACTTCTACAAAATAAAATTAAATTAAAAAATAAAACAATCTTTTGTTATTTTTGGCAAAAAAAGAAAGGCGAAGAAAATTTGGTAAAACAGAAAAACAGAAAACAAAAAGAAAAATAATTAACAACAAACAGCACAAAAAATAACAAACTTTACGCAAGCAAAAAGACAAACACAATAACTACAAAATGAAAGCAAAAAGTACAAAACGAAAATGCAAACACAAAAACTTCTACAAAATAAAATAAAATAATAATAATCTTCTATTATTTTTGGCGAAAAAAAAAAGACGTAGAAAAATTGTTCGCGATGTATTTTTACGTTTTAGTTCTTTCTATTATTATTTCGAACTTTTGTCTTTTAAATTTGTACTTTGCTTTTGATTGATTTTTTTTGTTTTGTTTTCGTTTTATTAAATCTGTTTGTTCTTTTATACTTTTATTAATTTTCGTGTTTTATTTGTCTTCAATTTTTAACTCATTTATACCTTTCAATAATTTTCTCATTTTACTTTATTTTTAACAAATCTTTTTTTATTCTTTAAAAAAATTTCTTTCGCCTTATCTCTTTTTTTCCTTTTCACCGTTAAATAAACGCTACTGCCATTTGCAACGTCATTGCATTGATTAAAAAAGTAATTTTCACTTTCTTTTCAACAATAAAATGCAATTGTCAATTTAATATCTCTAATAATAATAATAATAAGAAATCTATTAAAATGTCTCTTGTTCTGCACATGATTTGAAAACTTCTTTAAGGTAAAAAAATATGGTAAAAAAGCTAAAAACTTTTTTATTTTAGATTTTAATTTCTTTAAAACTAAAAATATGAACAATAATGTTAATTGTGAGAAAAAAAACTTTTTAAAAATTAAAAAAAGTAATTTTAAACTGCTGAGTCAGCATAAAAATGCACAAAAAGTGAGTTATGCAAAACAACTTAAAAATACACATGCTATCAAGCTAAAGTTTTACAAATCAGAGAAAACACATTTATAAAGTGCCTGAAGCAGGATTATTTTATATTTTTTGCTCTTTTATAATGGCCACTAAATTAGTGAATAATCCTAAAATTTAACTTAAAGTTGACAGGGAAATACAAGTTTTTCAAAAAAAAATATATTACTGTTGAAGATGCTGCTTCAGGCTCTACTTTAAAGTATAATAATCAACTCCTGAAAATTCGAACGTTTTAACTACATGCAGTTTCATTTCAATGTTCTAGGATTATAACATTAAAAAAATATAAAATGAAGCAAAATGCAAAAGAAATTTAGTATTTAATAATTTCCTGCAAAGTATATACCTAAACCTTCAGTTTCTTTTTCATTTTCAATGAAACCATTTCTATCGGCTCTTAATTTGTTCCTCTGACTAATTTGAGGTACTTTACTTTTTTTGTGCATGCCTTTTACCCTTGAAAGGGTGACCAGGGTAAGGTCCATGAGCTCCTAAAAGATATTTTCCAAACAAAATATTAACATGTTTGATTAACTTTTCTTACCCTGCTAAACCATCAATGTATGTTAAAGCAGCTGATGCTACACATATTTCTAATGTTTGCTTTGAAACAAAATTATTTCTTGGGCAATTTTTCCATATAATTTGGTTAAAAGCTTCATTAGGGTTTTGAGTTGTACCACCTAAGCATTTTAACAACAAATCGCCTGCACTAAGGTCAATAAAAATTGGTTTAACTATACATTTTATGATTAATTATATGATTCAAAAAAAATGAGACAAACTGGTGTGTGCTTTATAATTTTTTTGACCAGTAATTATATCCCTCTGCCATTTACATCAATTATTTAAACTGCCAGGACAAAAGTGGTGCCTCTCAACACTGTCAGGAATATCGCTGCAATGCCACAAAACAGATAACACTGATTTTTTCATAGCATACAATTAACCAATAATTTATCGGATAGCAATTCCATAGTAATTTTACATCTTGTTAATAATTTTATCTGTTAATCTTCCTTTTCCAGGAATTGGTTTATTGTCAACTAATATTTTCCCCTTGTAATCATTACAAAGTTTTTGTAGTCTTATCTTCATTCTTTTCTGGACATTGCCAACAAACTCAAGCTTAAATGAATTCAATGCTTCTCTGTAAGGTTTGGGTTCCAAAACTTTTAAAAATGAATTAGTATCTCTATCACCAATGTAATGTGAGTATCTCAAATAATTTATTTACTGACAAACAAAAATGGCAACTGATCCAGTAGCCTCCATTGTACCAGAAGTTTTATCATAATTATTTTGGCAAACATGGTTGGATTTTCAAATTTGAAACTCTGTTGAGGCCTTTTTTTTTCCCACACTGAACAGCTTTTACAAAATTTAGTTAAATTTTTTTTAGATTGCAAGATTTAACAAAAAATTGTTTTTCTTAAATCTTGCAATTCCAGAAACAACTCCTAAGAGAGCTATGTCCTCGCTTTTACTATGTACTATCTATGCTAATTTAATAGCTTGAAAACGATCTCACTTCTGCTACAGCATGGGGCTCAGAGTGGCTGGTGAACTTTAATTCAAATAAAACCCAATTTTTTTCAGCCAATCATTATCACAATAATTTAGATCTTACATTTATTATGAACAATAACATACTTGAGTCATCTACCCTTAATGTTCTAGGATCAACTCTTACTTCTGATTTTTCTTGAAAACCATATATCAAATCCATTACAAAATTAGCATCTGCTAAGGTTGCATCTCTTTATCCTGCTTGACACTTTCTTACTCCAGATTCTATTCTTTATCTCTATAAACCTCAAATTTGTCCTTGTATAGAATATTGTTGTCATATCTAGGGCGGATCTTCCAAAGATGCTCTTTCTCTTTTAGACAAGGTGCAAAAATTCATTGTAAACATAATTAGACCTGCTCTTGCAGCCAACCTCCTACCATTATCACATCGTCGTAATGTTGCTTCTCTTTCTCTTTTCTACAAATACTATAATGGGCACTGCTCTAAAGAGCTAGAAACTATTTTGCCATCTACTAAAATTAATTCTCGTGTTACTCTTCATTTGATTAAGTCTCATCCTTTTACTGTGACTCTTCCTAAAGTGCTCTAAAAACTCTTATCTGTCTATTTTTTTTCCTTGAACATAAGATCTTTGGAATTTGCTTCTTTTATCTTGTTTTCCTGAATCATATAATTTGCAATCTATTAAGTCATCTGTTAATGGCTATCTTGCTCTACAAACTTAATCTTTTCTCTCCCAGTAACTTCCAACTCTAATAGTGATTGCTTGCAACATTGTTGGAAGCAAAAAAAAAAAAAAAAAAAACTTGAAATTTAGTCAATAATTGATTTTCTTGTAATTGTATATGTATTTCTTTAGCAGCATTTTCCATACTAGAAAGTGCACTCTCTGTATAAGACTTATTAAGACTCAAGTTTATAGCATCATATTATTTACTAGTCATAGGTGGTGGCATGTTCCTTATACTTTCATATACTTTCATAGCTTTATGTCCCATACCTTACTGTTCTATAATTTATATCATATTTTTTTTTACTTATACCTTTAATTAATTCTGATCATGAATAAAAACTATATTTCCAATCACAAGAAGTACACAATATGCAAACTTTGTTTGAAAATTCTTTACGCTGTTCTGGTATCAAGAATACATCTACTTTTTGATTGCAAATTGGACATATAGCAAACATATTTATAATACTACAAATAACTGAAAAGTTTAATATATAGCAGTCATCTTTTTTAAGAGTTCAGAAAGGTTTTCTGGAAGTGAGGAGGTACAAATGTGCTGATTGCCACAGCATAAACGTTTGTTTTTTTTCTTATTATTATTTTATTTTTCTTGTTAGCCATATATAAACCTTAAACTAACAAAATATCTTCAGTAAAATTTTTAAATATAGTAACTTATTAGTATTTGAAAAACTAACCCAATAACACTTCAAGATAAAGATGTTCAACAAGCAATTCACGTAAAAAACAATAGAAGTACAAACAGCAGAATACTTTGAAGCATAGTAAATATATTTCAAATTACATAGATACCAATAACTTAAATTTTATAGGACTTAAACAATACGAATTGGCTAACAGTTGTGGTTGCTATTCACGTTGCTATGTAGTAAGTGACCCATCCCCAGATAAAAATGAGACTTTTTTTTAAACCCGGCCCTGGCAAAACTATAAGATTTAGGGGTTGATAGATGAGGCTAGAAAAAAATTTATAATACTTTATATATTATAATTTTATGCATACATTTGCTATTTATTAAATACTGTCATATACTTATATATTTTCAAACTCTAATTTACTACCAAAAAAATTGCAAGCTTAAAAAGTTCATGAAGATCGATATTGTAGATAAGAAACAAAACAGGAGCAAAGAAGAACCTTTTGGTACCCTTAAAGTTACTTGAATTAAAGAAGAGTAGGCTTTCAAGAATAACTTCAATACTGCAGTTAAAAAGAAATAATTTAATAATCTCAAAGCCTTTATATACAGATAGAAGACTTTATAACAGAGTGAAGACTAATGGTTGGATAGTTAGAGAGCTCAAAGTGTTTTCTCGAGTTTTTAAAAATCGGAACCACTTATTTGGCACTTTTTAAAAATTTAACAAAAATTGAAGAGAGTTCTGGAGAACACTTTTTTAAGACTATGATGGAAATTTTGCCTGAAGCAAAAACTGTAGAGGTATTTAATTGAGAACTAACTTTAGCATTAGAAGCCAGAGCGATTTGGACATTTAACAATAGGTTAATCTAATTAACAGGCAGGAATAGTATGGCCATTAGATTCAAGAGTCAAATTAGAGTAAGATTTCTATGCAAATAACTATGATTTATTCTGGGGAGAAGTAAAAAGATCAGACCCATGAATTAGAGATTAAATGTTAGAATTACTTTAGTTAGTGACATTGTTGAAGACTAACCAAAAGTCTCTAGAACTTAACATCAATATAAGATACAAGATTTAGTTAACTGAGAATAACAGAGCTTAATATCAGACAAGACTTTTTTATATTGGCTTCTTGGAATAATAAAAGGACATTTGTTCTTAAGAGAGATGTTCTTGTAAAAAAGATGAAATAAATTATTGATAAAGCAACTGCTCAAGATGGTAAAAAATATGGAGTAGAACGAGGCTTGACTTAAAATTGAAGAGTAGGAATAAAAGCTTCCAAACTTTTAGTCCAGAAAGAATAAAAGCTTCCGAGATGCGCTTTATGCATACTTATTATGGATATAAACATATGTTTGCTATTTATTTAAATGCTAGCATACAATATCCTTTATACTTTTATAAACTTTAGTATTCATAGGGTGCAGTATTTGCTAAAAAAGAAGATGATCAGATAGTGATGATGATGATGATGATGATGATGATGATGATGATGATGATGATGATGATGATGATGATGATGATGATGATGATAGCAATGATGGTTATGATGAACATGTTGATCATAATGTTTATATATATACAAAATATAACATGAATTTTGAATTAAAAAAATATACTTTAGGATGTATAAATGTCTCTGTAGCCCCAATCACAAACCCAGCCCTGGCTATATTTTATTAAACCTCGCCCTGGCCCTGGTCTAATTTCAACCCCAGTCGCTTCCTATTGCTATGAACAATAATTAACATAAGATGACAAATTTGTTGTTTTAAACAGATTTTTAATATGAACAATTAATAAAAATCACTTTCCTCTAAAAGATAGGTAGTTTATCTAACAAAAACAATTAAAAAAACAAACATTTTTTTGCATTTATTTACCATGGATCCACCAATGTCTATGCTTCTAATAATAATTTCTAATTAATACATTATCTTAGTATTCAATTTTCTTTAGACAACTCTGTATCATTTTATTTATTAATGCTTAAAGATTTTAGATGATTAGCATACCGAGATTCGAACAGAGTTTCACAGAATCCAAAATATACTTTTTCTTTGTAGTTAGGTTTATTTGACAACACGATGGCTTTGTCAAGCAGTGATTGTTTATGGGGCATATGAATTTGTTGACACAGTTGCATGTTTTTAACTCAGCTGTACCTTGATTATACAATATCCTGTGATTGTGCGAATTAATGATGGACTTAATGTTTGGCATACATCAGTAGCTTATTTTGATGGTATTTCGATTACCTCATGAAGTTTGTGACCAACCGGAAAGTGCAGGTCTACCATGGCCAAAAAAGAACTGCCTATTTCTGTTGCAGCATTGGTAGTAAGAGGTGAGTTGTACCAGATTATGTTTTGTGATATTTGAATTTGTTGAGTTTTTAATTCAAATGGTAAGCAAGTTTACAGATAAAATCTAATTTAAATAATGCATCTTGATAACGAGGAATGGATTATTTAAAAAAATTTTGTTATAGAATAAATTGACAATATCAGTTTGATAGTCAGCATGCATGTAACTAATTGAATTACCAGGCTTGCAATAAGGTTGGAAAAAACTGTCTTTACGATTTAATATTAAGTCCAGATAACTAACAACTTTGAAATTACAGCTGATGGATATAAGGAGACTTTTTCCATTTGTTGGCCACTCCAGTTCTTAAACATTTCTAGACCATCATCTTTCTACAATCTAAATTCATCTTTGTTGTAAGACTGTAATACATAAAATAAGATAAATATTCCAACTAACTCAAAAACTTCTGCGCCATCAAAGACTCCCAATGGTGACAACATATAAATCTCCACTCTTTTAAATTCAGGCTTCACCATTGTTAATAATGATTTCCCAGCGTGATGTAATATCTATGACATATGATATTGTGATATATAATTTTTTGACACCAGTGATTGGATAATCGTATGTTTTTTTCATTACACAATATATTGTAATTTTTAGGGCTTTTTTGTTTTTGATCTTCAATGGTTGATGATTGCTGTATAAACATGAAACTTTAAGTACCATAGAAAAAGTTGTTTTTACTTTGGTATTAATGATGTAATGTTAGCAAATTTGTGGCCAATGCCAATACTTATGGATGGGGAAAGGCAGAAACCGATGTCAATGAATTAACCAATTATTAAAATTTTGAAAATATAAAACCATACAACTTTAAATTGTGTAAACTTTTCATGGAATCAGTACTGGTAAACAAATACTTGCACACAAATCAGAGCCAAACCATTATTTTAAAAGATATTAGAAAAACTCAGATATTTAAAAAAAAAAAAATTTTTCAGTTTTTTTTACTATAAAAATTATTCCAAAAACAACATTATGGTAATAAAAGTAAATGTACATTCAGCAGTTAAATTAACACTTATATTTGATAAAATATAGCCGGGGTCGGTGCTGGGTTTGTGACCAGGCCTGCATAAATATTAATACATCCTATTTTTCTTCAAAATTCATGTTATATTTGGTATATATATGCATATATATACATCATTATAATCAACATGATCATCATGATCATGTTGATTATAATGATGTTTATATATGCATATATATACCATAATCATCATCATCATCATCATCATCATCATCATCATCATCATCATCATCATCATCATCATCATCATCATCATCATCATCATCATCATCATCATCATCATCATCATCATCATAATCATCATCATCATTATCATCATCATCATCATCATCACCATCATCATAATCATCATCATCATAACCTTTCTCTTTTATGCTGTTTCTTCAATCATGGTCAATGCTCAAACAAGCTATCATCTCTATTATGATTAACCAAAACTCATTCTTGCTTGGTTTCTTATTCAACAAATTGCATCCTTTTACTGTATCCGTCCCTTCACGCTATAAAAACTTTTGTTAATCCAGATTTTTTCCTTGCACATCAAAAAAACCTTTCAACTCTTACCCACCTTTATGTTTTTTTTTTTAATACAACCTACAACTTTTTAAGTCTTAAGTAAACCTTTTCCTTGCTTTTTAAATTATTCTTTATTTTAAAACATCAAAAAAGACTGTCAAACCACAAAAGCTTAAAAGCATAGATGTTAAGCTTATAAAAATTTTGTTAAATGAAATAAATAATTAACAAAAATCATATTTATAAAATAAACTTACCTAAAAAATCAATCACAGAGTTTTCATCTTTTATTTTAAGAGTTGTCAGATTCGCTAAATGTTTCAAAAGACTAGTTTCTTTTTCATTTGTTAATCCACAGATCATTGGTAAACACCTTTTTAGTTTTTTGTTGGATATAATCTCACTGTCAGTGAAACGATTGTATGCAAACACAGATGCACAGAACTCCATTATTGTTAGGTGTACAAATTTATAATGATAACCAAAGTTTTTTTCAATTCTCTCAATAAAAACCAGAAAGTCTATCTTCAACATCATTAAAGTCACTAAAACAAACTTCAATTTCTTTTCTGGAAAAAACAAACTTATTTTCCACCAACAAGCAATATGCAATTTTAGAAATATTAAATATAAATTTTCTATTATGATCATTTTCCATCATCTTATAAATCGGCTCGTTAGCTCTGTTGACAAGTTTTTGAAAAAAATAAAAAAATATACTAGCATACAAATCTGACATAGTTAAGTAGGAATATTCATCTCTATGCTTTGATTCAGAAATTATTGCACAAATAAGAGACAAATAAAAAGGCATAGATGCCATGACTTTTGCAATAGGAGATTTATTTAAAACTCTTTTAACAGTTTCTTTAGTATCATTATTGAATAAATTATCTTCTATATAAAAATTAATTCCACTTTTGTTAAACCCCATTATTTGAATAGAAAACTTTTCATTACATTCTGGAAGTGAATTTTCATATTGTGATATAGCACTAATTCTTCCAGATATAACAGATTTAAACTTTGGAATTTCTAATAAAGCATTGACTATTGGATACTTATCTTCAGAATTGTTTTTTATTAACTCATCAAAGTATTGAAACTCGTCTAACCCATCAATCATTAGCATTAAAGAATGATTTGAAATATTAAAACCTTTCAAAATATCTTTGTAAAAAATATTTAGTAATTCATTAATACCAGAAATATTTTGGTATTGATTAAGCTATCTGCACTCAATATAAAATAAAAGATCAACATTTTTTAATATTAAATCATTTGACCAATCAAGCAAATATTTTTTAAGTAACCATGTTTTACCAATTTGAAAACCATTATTATGGTAAGGCAATAAAGAAAAACGACTTAAATATGCAAAACAACACAAAGATTGGGCCCAGGAAATGTTTAATCGGGTTCTGTACACCGATGAGTCCAAATTCGAAATTTTTGGAACGAAAAGATGCCAATATGTTTGAAAAAGAATTGTAGAAGCCTATTAGCCCGAATGTTTAAAACTTACCATTAAACACAGAGAAGGCTCTTTACAAGTTTGGGCCTGTTTATCTTCATCGGGAGTAGGTGATTTGATCAAAATAGGGGAATCTCACCGGGGAATGTCATATGGACATCCTAACACAACAAGCTGTATCATCCGGAATGAGACTAATAGGTCATAATTTTATTCTGCAGCAGGACAATGACCCAAAACATTGTTCCCGAGTAGCAAATAATTATTTAACTGAAATGGCAGAGGAAGGAGAACTGGAATTGATAATCTGGCCTCCCCAGTTTTGAGTATAATTGAGCATATTTGGGATTACCTGGACAGAAAGAAGGTCGAACATGCTCCCCGAAATGCTGAAGAATGTTTTGAAGTACTTCAAAGAGAATGGCACAACACACCCCAGGATTTTATAACTAACTTGTATGAATCTATTCCTCGGCGAATATTGGCTGGGATTGAGCCAAAAGGAGGACATAGTAAATATTAAGAGTTTTTTCTGAAGTTTGACATTAAAGAGTTTGTAATTGTTCCATACTTTGCGTGAAAAACATATGTTTTAATAAGTTTATAATTTAGAATTACAAACTTAAATATTAGAGAAGAATTCTCCGGGATTTTTTGAAAAAAATGTAAGTGGTCTAAAACCTATTCACAGTACTATATATATATATATATATATATATATATATATATATATATATATATATATATATATATATATATATATATATATATATATATGTATGTATACATATATATATGTATATATATATATATATGTATATATATATATATGTATATATATATATGTATATATATATACATATATATATATATATATATATATATATATATGTATATATATATATATATTTTATATACAGTTTTTAAGTTCAAAAACAGTATATATGTATATATATATATAAGTATATATATATATATGTATATATATATATATATGTATATATATATATATATATATATATATCGGTTATTTTATATGAAATCACCTAGTTTTTCAAAAATGCCCCAGGGTACCACTTCAAATTTGCTTCAAATTTCGACCACCCACAGCTTTTATGAAAAAAACACAATCCTGAAAATTTCAGCTTGATTGACAAAACAATTTAAAAGTTATAATTGAATTAATATTGACCAAAATCAAAAAAATTTGAGGATCTGGAGCTTACAGTAGATTTTTTCGATTCTTACTAGATCATAATTTTTATAATAAAATAGATGATCACCTGAAATTTTTTACGGTAATGGTTTTTCACTTAAATTATCTATTTTTGTAGGTGTTTTTGACTGATTTTAAACATTTTTTAAGTTCAAAAACAGTTTAAAATCAGTCAAAAACACCTACAAAAATGTACTTCAAAAAACTTGTACTTCAAAAATAACTCAATATTAGAAAATAATTTGCAAACTTTTGATGTGCTACAGTTCAATACCAACAGACAAGCTGTGCCAATTTTTTGTTACTTTTGTGTACTTAGAGTAACCACATGTGGAAAAAATTAAAATTATGTGTGAAAAAATTAAAATTATGAAACTTTTTACTGGCAAGGTTCTATATATAGATAATCACTAAAAAATGTAGGAAAGAAATGATGTAGCAATCAACTTGTTTCTCCACTTAGCGGCCTTGTTCGTCAAGGTTCGTGTTTTGGAGTTATAGAGTTGGGAGAGTTTTATAACCACAAGTAGCCACCTCACCTCCTGTAGTGGCCTTAGGGAGGTGAATTACAAAAAAAAAAAAAAAAAAAAAAATAGGAGGAACTATAAAAAGTGAAGCAGTGAAGTGTCTACAAGCATCAAATGCAAACCAGATTCTCACACCAAATGAACTGTTTGCATAGGCGGAAAAAAACATTAAAGGTGTTAAATTATTTTACATTTCAAGTGATATCAATAATCATGAAACTTATTTTAACCTAAAGAAACAATATGAGGAGATGAGGACAGTCCCAGGCACAAGAAGCTATCGCAGTTTTGTACCAGGTGGAGAGAAATTATTTTTACGGAGAATATCTAGCGATACTGTCTATGATCTACCCATTTGCTGAATAATATTAACTTGGCAAAAAAAGATCCTTCTAACTTTCAACCTGGTAAATACATTGCATGTTTTTATGATGATGAATGGTACATAGGGCTTGTACTTGAGATTTGTAATGAAAACCAAGATGATTTTTAATGAAAACCAAGATGTTAATGTAAAATTCATATATAGAAACAAATTAAATTTAAAATGGACTAATGATGCACGATCAGGTCAATGTTGAGTTCCATTTGACAAAGTAATATGTCAAATAAGTGCTCCATCCATTAATGGTAGAAGTGCTCGTGACTACAAACTTGCTAATAATGATTTTGAAAGTATTATGAGTTACGTAAATTAGAGATAAAGAAATTAGTGTACTTGTGTTTTATGTGTATATACACTTCTTCTTTCAGCATTTTTTATTTTTTTGAACTATAATATAGCTTGCTATATATACTTCAAAAAAATTAGGTATAGCTATTAGGTATCCTTTAAAACTAAAAAAGCATTGCCCACAAAATTCTAAAATTATGCCATAAGATAGATAGGTCTTTAATTTTTTTTTAGTGATTGTCTATATATAGAACCTTGCCAGTAAAAAGTTTCATAATTTATTTTAACTGTCTACGCTACTTTCTATGCCTACAAAGTGAATGTTATTTATTGTATCTTTTTAAGAAAGTGATATTTTAACAGGCTACTGCAAGTGCTAAAATAACTTTTAACACAACTTTAATTTTTTCCACAAGTGGTTACTCTAAGTAAACAAAAGTAACAAAAAATTGGAATAGCTTGTCTGTTAGTATTGAACTGTGGCACATTAAAGTTTGCAAATTATTTTCTTATATTGCGTTATTTAGCAACTTTAAAGTACAAGAACTCAAAAACTGATTAAAATCAGTCAAAAACACCTACAAAAATAGATAATTTAAGTGAAAAACCATTACCATAAAAAATTTCAGGTGATCATCTATTTTATTATAAAAATTATGATCTAGTAAAAATCAAAAAAATTTACTGTAGGCTCCAGACCCTCAAATTTTTTTTATTTTGGTCAATATTAATTCAGTTATAACTTTTGAATTGTTTTGTCAATCAAGCTGAAATTTGATCGTGTTTTTTTCATAAAAGCTGTGGGTGGTTAAAATTTGAAGCAAATTTGAGGTGGTACCCTGGGGACCATTGGGTGATTTGATATGGAATGACCCATAACTAAATAAGTGTAAACTGTAACTGAAAAACTGGGTAACTGAAAAACCAGTTTGTTAATGTTAGTCGCCCGCCAACATTTTGAGTTGTCCATCGCTTTTATTTATAAAAATTTTGGCATTCAGTTGAGCTTTAGCATATTCAAACCATTTTCCCTTATAGATTTAAATGTAGATTAGAAATAATTTGCATAGATAAAAATAATATTGTAAACAATTGATAACATTCATATTTCTACTTTTAGATAAAGAACATGCTGATATATATGCCATTAGTTTTTTCAAATGAATTGAATGCTTATCTTATAAAAAAATGGGTGCTCATTTTAACAACGACAAAGTATTAACAAATATAAAAAATAATTTACAAATACTTTAAAACACTTTGCTTTTAATGTATTGTAATTATTAAGATCTTACTTGCTACAGGAGCCTGAAAACTATTGATATTTTACCACATTGTAATCGTTTAGTAATTTAACACAGCTGCTGCCATTACTCATTCGGGAGCGTTTGACACAGAGTTTTTAAAAAAAGAATTAGCATACTTGGCCTTTTAATATTTCTCTTTATATTTTTGACCACCAGGGACACAATAAGGTATTCTTAAAACCTTATAATCTGTTAATATCTGCTAAATCAGTAATACGGTCAAAAACTTTTTAACTTGATGACTTCTGTAGTAATGGATAAACCTTATGTTATTTTTAAATTAGTATAGTAACTTTTGTCAATTGTATTTAAAGTATATTAATCTGTAATTATTATTTTTTAAGAACTAGAAGACAATGCTCTTCTTAAAAGTCAAACTTTTAATAAAGGTCAAACTCTTGATAAAGTTAGTGTTTATCTCCAAAACCCTTGTATCTCACACAGTCAACTCTCATGTTGCATGTTCAAGAACAAGATCATTTTAATACCTTATTTTAAAGAAGTTACTTTTTTTTACTTTCATTATATTAAAAACCAGGTCGTTTTGATTGTTTGTTTTTTAAAGTTGATAAACATTCATTGCAAGGTATGTTATTGTAAAAAATATTACAAAAATAAGGTTGTAATTTTAAATGTTTCTAATTTATAAATTTTTTCTTAATTTATATATTTAATTATTTTTAAGCGTTGTTATTATGTTTATGTGTGTTAAGGTTATATGGGTTCATATTTTATAAGTGTGTTAACATCTTTTATATATGAAGTGTTTCTATGTAACATAGTATGTTTGTGATGTGTTATAATTTTATGTGTTTATAATTTGTAAGTGGTTATTATGTTGTTTGCATGGTTTAAAATTGTTGTGAATTGGCTTAGTTTACAGCAAGTGTATTGATTTTTCTAGCCAAGTGGAATACTTTATTATAAGGTTACTTGGCTTTGTTGAGAGCAAAAATGTTGTCCTTGCCAGTAAAGTGGTGTACTGTCATGATAAAACACATAAGTTAAATTTGTTTGTAGTTAGTGCATTCATTGAATACGTTGAAAAAATATTTTTGAAAGAATGTGTTTAAAAGAAATGTTGAAAAGATATGTAGTTTTTTAATATCTATAATTTTTTATTATCTATAACTTTAAGTAAAGTTTATTGAAAAATATATACTTCATTAAATATTTATATTCAGTTAATTTTTAAGTAAATTTGGTTGAAAAGATATAAATACTCTATTTTTTTTGTTAATAATTTGTATTTTGTTAATTTAAAAAAAAATTGGTTTAAAAGATATATACTCATTTCTTTTCTGTTAACAATTTATGTTTTTGTTGATAAATAAATTTTGTTAAAAAACGGACTTCCTTTTTAAAAATAACTCCTCCCCAATTAAACATTTAAGTTTCTATTTTCCTTCATTAAATATATCTAGCTTTATTTTTATAAAGGTATACAAAGTGTTAGAACATATCTAGCTTTAATTTTTTTTTTTTATAAAGGTACAAAGTGTTAGAACATAAGTTTTAGTATTTTTCATTAAATTTTTAGGATTTTTTGTATAGAGAATGTTTTCTCCATAATAATATTTTAATGTTTTATATATATACATACATACATACACATTTTAGTTTTTCTGCATTGTATTATTGACCTTCTTTCTTTAGAATATTAAACATATAAAACAAAATTAAAATAGTTCAAGAAGTTTTAATATTACCATGTTTCTTTACTTGAAGCAAATATATGATTGTTTATAGATGTTTTCTATTATTAGTTTTGTATTTACTTATTTATTGCAAATCTTGCATTAAATGCATTCTAAGGTACTGAAAGGGATTTTTTGAGAGAGGATTACATTTCACCGTTCAATGTAGCAGTATTTGCTGAGCATGTAATTTTTTCAATTTGCTTTATTTATAAGTTCTTATCTGTAAAAATTTTGTAATTTTTTAAATTACTTTTTATTGTTTTTTTAATTAAATAACACCGGTTCCATAAAATTTGAGACTGGCTTTAAACTTGAATAAAAACTTAAATAAACACAATAAAAAATTTTTTTTGGTTCTTTGAATTAAATATGCAGAATAAGAAAATGAAAATAAATTTATCACAAGACTCCATATCTTCGAATTTGATCAAGTCTGGTATTGGTACCTTGTACAAGATTTTGTACAGCATTTAGGTCAAGTCTACTGGCACAATAACGAATCTGGCGCTCAAGGTTTGATATATTATTTGTAGACCATCCATTCTTGTACACATCCTGCTTAAGCATTGCCCAAAAATCCTCTATAGCACGAGCTTCTGGTAAGTTTGCTGGATTGTCTTTTTTTTGAACAAATGGTATCTTCTTGGTTTTTAACCATTTTGTTACCGAATTAGCAAAGTGAGATGTTGCTAAATCGATATACTAAAAAGATATACTTGGTGTCTTGATTAAATTTATTAATAAAAAGTTGCAAGCGCTTTTGTAAACACTCTTTTAAATAGATCTCTTGGTTTACCGCTTGGCCAGAAGGAACAATGTAAATAGATGTGACCCCTCGAGGGGAGATCCATACCATCTTGTAATTTTGTGTGCCTTCTTCCACTTCCAGTTTTGCGACCCAATGGTTTATTTTGATTGTAACTGTTCACATATCTATAAATTGTAGCTTTTGAGTAGCCCTCCATCTTAAAATAGTTCCAAACAACCTGTTTTCCATCTTCATGCTTTTTTTTATAAAAATTATACACATGACTTTTTAGGGCTTGTTAATTTGGCATTTTAAATTGTTATTTAAACAAAAAATAATCAAAGAATTTATATGCTAATTGAAAGAGGAAAGATAGAGCTTTCATTTAATACCAAATATCGCTAATTCAAGTTAATCTCAAATTTTATGGAACAGGTGTTACTAATAATATTTTGTCAATAATTATTAATTTACATATTGATGTATTATTTTAAAACATGTAAATTAAATATGATTAGTAGATTTAGAATAAAGTAGATAATTATATTATGCTTTGTTTTATTTGCTTGGACTTTAATATAGATAAGTTAAGAAAGAAAACTAAAAGTTCAACCTTAAAGTAAAAGTTTTACACACTCCTTTGATGCTTAGTTATCCCTGATAAATCAAGAAGTGAAATTATTAAATCATATTTGTCAGTATTGTGGTGTGAAGAAGTTTTTAAATAAAATTCGTTTTTGTGCTGCCATTCAGGAAAGATTGTATTAGCTCCTCTATCTCCATATCCACTTTCTCCATATCCATTTTTAACTGATTTAATGACAGGAAACCATATTGTTCATCCTTTCAATCAAAATTTTTTAGTCACATAAGGAGTTATAATTCCTCTTTATCTTTTGCTTCCTTCACAACCAAAATAGCTCCTCCCTCAAATAATGGCCCTTTCCGTTTTAGGGTCTATAGGATTATTTTGCATCATGTTGGAAATTTAAGGCCTGAAAAAGGTTTTCTACCCACATATTGTCAGTTAAATATATATGATCATAATGCAGCAGTGTCATTTAGAATGGAGTAACCTGGTAATGTCATAATGTCAAGCAGTGTCATTTATCACAAACTTTTAGTCCTATATAATTAATGTTTAATTTAATGCTGCTGACTTTACTCATTCGGGTATGCTTGATACTGAGTCTTTAAAGATTTGTTACACTTGGCCACATAAAATTTCACTTTATATTTTTGACCACACGATAAGGTATTCTCAAATCTTTATTATCTCTATTATAATCAGAGGGTAAAATAATATTATACCATAAGTTCCTAAAAACACCTGAAGAAATGTTACGCAACTGCCTTATATGTTAAAGATACTTTTATTATGTAAAAAATATTGAAGTAAAAAGCACAGTTCTAAAGTATTGTAAACTAATTGTAAACCAAAAGACAAAAACTTTAAATCGATTTTTTTTTTCTGTTCACTAGAATAAACTAAAGTTTAGAGACCAAATTAAGAACAAGTTTAGAAATAGTCAGGTGTGGAACAGACTTACCACGACCAGTATCGTACGGGTCATGATAGCTAGTTAAATTTAATTTTAAATCACATTAAAAATCATTTAAACTAAAAATGATTATATTTCCTTAAAAATTACTTAAAACAATTTTCTTATTCTTACTTTTATTCAATCTCAGTCTTTTTTTAATACTTAACATGATCTTTGGTTTATCACAATTATTTTAGTCAAGACAAAATATTAAAGTGCAGTCATTTAATTCATAATGATTATTTCTATAAAAAAATAGATTGTAATACTCTATGATATACAACCACACATTCCTCAGATAGAGGTGTGGAGATTTTGCTGCCTAAACCCCTTCTCATAAATAAAATTCATTTTAAACAACTTGTTTTGGATTTTTGTAAAAAGTATTGAATCAATCAATTTAAATTAATTTTGTATATTTTTATTTGTAATTCAAAAAAATCTTTTTTTTAATAAATATTTTATCATAATGTAAATATTTATATTAATTTTTTCTATTTCAAGGATGTTTAGTAAAAAAGCATAGCCATTACACTTTTCTACTGTACATAGTTAAATGGAAATCATTAATTAAGTGAGAATCAGCCTTTTCCACTGTACATTTTTACAAATGTACAATTTTTTTAATAAATTACTAAAGCAATAATTATTTTCATAAATCATTCATTTAATAAATCACTAAAGCAATAATTATTTTAATAAATTACTAAAGCAATAATTATTTTCTATTGCTCAATCATTTCATAACAATCTGGCTGTTGAATTATACTATTTTTAAATGATATTTATTATCTAAATTTTTAAAGATATTTGAAAAACTCCCTATTCACAGTGGCAATTTGGCTCCAGAGGCTATGAAGTAATTTCATATATACCTTTTTCATATAGCTTTTTATTTAAGAACTTTTTGGGAAAAAAAAAACTATTTTATTATTTTCTTTAAACAATCAACATATAATTTTGTATTCACTTTATTTATGCATTTTAAAATTAAATTCTTTAATTACCTGATTTTAAGTGTTAAACTTTAAGCGCTAGTATATTAATATTTTTCATTAAAAAATGCAAACATTGTCTGACAGTCTCAAAACTAATTGTTTACTATTTTGGAAGCAGATGCAAAAAATATTTATTACATCACATAAATCACTTTTAATGTTTATAATAAGCCAAAGTAACCAGGCCATGGGTTTAATTAGGCAATCTGGACGGTCACATGGGAACTTGCAATCCTAAATCTATTTAAATAAATCCTGATTTCCATATATTAAAAAAATACTCCTAGTAGTAAAACTTTTCAGTTTAAATTTAATTATTGTTTGTTTTATAGAACACCTGACTATTTAATTGTTATACAGCTACGGAATAAAAAGGCCTTATGTTGAAATCTCAAGTTTGCTATCTGACCTTTTTATGCAGTTAGAATATTTTCGAAATGATAAAAAACAATTTAAAAAAATTTGCTTTTCTAAAAGTTTTACTAACAAATCTATCCTTGCAAAAAAAAAAAATCTATTAGTAATTATTCATTAAAAAAAATTGAAAAGGAATTGTCGCTAGAATAATTAAAGTTTTGTTTTTTCAATCAAAATTTCAAGTTAAAATATAATAAGTTTAAAAAAGAATCTGATTCATGCTTTTAAATGTTTTTTATAAATGCAAATAACATTAAAAAATTTTTTTAAATTAAACTTTGTGTATCAAAATATCAAAATAGCATTTATAATTCCTGAACTATCTACTGTTCAGTTAACACTAAAACATTATAACTAATAGTCGTGCAATAAAAATTATTGATTGATTTTGTAATTATACTCTATATATTATATCCATTATTTTTTCTCTGTCCTCATAAACACTCGATCTTCATTTTAAATCTATGACTATTACATTTTTAAACAATAATGCCAATGTTGATAAAATCCAGCTCTTTTAACAACGCCATGTAATGCTAATTTACTCAAGTTAGATGCCAATATAAAACGTAGTATTAATATATTTATGGGCTTTCAAATCAAGCATATATGGCCAAATCCCCCATAAATAGGCTGTTTATACTGACAATAAAACATGTTTTATTTTAAATGCTCTTAAAATTAATAACCATAAAAACTATATAATAGAGCAGTAAAACAATATGGCAAAGCAATATAGTTGCTTTTTATTCAAAACAAGTTTTTTATTTATACAAAACAACCTCACAGTAAATTTTTATTATTGGTTTGTACAGCTTTTAACAATAACAATTTAAAATCAAGCATCAAAATTAAACATCAAAAGCAATTTTTAAGATGATAATTTATAAGAAAAGTTTCAAAATTTTTTTCTTTTACTTAAACTTTTTAATTTTTATAAACATATTTAAGTTTTCATTTGAATATTTTAACCATACAACTTTTATCATCAAATAAATTTTGCAATAAATTTACGTAAAAATTAATCAAATTCATTGTCTTTTAAAAAACATTAAATAAATTTATTATGACATCAAATGTTATAAAAAAAACACTTTAAAAATGAAGGAAAAAAATATAAAACAAAAGTAACCTGATATTAATTTATAAAAAAGATAACTTGAAACCAGTACCAATAATGATAACATAATGAAAAATTTTTGTGTTGAATATGAAGATTCTAAAGTAATAAAAAACGAAAAAATTAAAAAATTTTTGTTTTTAAAATTTGTCAAGTTTTATAGTTTTTTTAAAAAACTTTGAAAATAAACATTTTAAATAGACTATTATTTATGTTACAACCTTATAGTTGTAATGGAGCTAACCCAACTCAAGCACAACTGACCCTGCTGGCACAAAAGAATTATAACTTTTAGGTGTTTCTCCATTTTTTACTCAGTTGACTTTGTGGTTCATTTTCCAAAAAACCCTAATCACTTTGCATCTCTTTTCTAACTCTAGTTTGTTTAGTTTCTCATTGTTCTCTCTATGGTGATTTGGACCATGCTATGATCTCATACTTTTCTTTCAGACACACCTTATTATATCACTACTTATTACTACCATATAACTGAATAAGATTGTTGGTGACTTTCCATGAACTGATGTCTTTTGTCTGTCCATTGAAATTAGATTTAAGAGTGGTATTTGAAAAAAATGATTTTTCCTCTAATACCACTCTTAAATCTAATGGCCACACCTTAGCGCAATTCCATAGAAACAGGTTAATTTCTTGTTAGACATCCAGATTACTTCTTGTTGCTAAAGTTATTTCTCTCATTAACTCATTTACTGCTTGTGGTCCAGGCAATATTCCTATCACAGACATAAAAAAGTGTCCAGAACTCTTGTTGATTCTAAATTATTTAGCAAGAACGTAACTGAAACTTTTTTTCCTGCCTACTGGAAAATGGCAACTGTAGTTAAAATATTTGAATGCTCTGACCCTATCAATCTTATCATTCTTCTCTATATTATTAGCAAGGTCTTTAAGACTTTAATTTACAAACTTCTAAAATCTTATTATCTAATATCTTATTGACAACCAATACGGATTTCAATCCTTTAGTTCAACAGCAGACTTATTAACCATTATAACAAAACTATTTAACTGCTGTAACAGAAAGGTTCTATTTGTTCTATTACTCTTGACATATCAAAAGCTTATGATAGCAAAAGGTGCAATGCTGGCCTTCTCCATAAGGTCAATTGAAATTGTGTTTTTGTGTTTTTTCTAACTACAGCACAGTGGGTATGATAGTGGCAAAATACCTTAAAATCATTGCCAATATTGATATATACAACAATGATTCTAAACACACTATCCAAATCTTGCAAAAGTTGTTTGCAAAATCTTTAAAGCCAGCAAGTACTAAAAATAATAGAATGGCCACTACAATCACCTGATCTTAATCCTATTGAGTTATTATAGGAAGAACTTGAGAATAATGTGCGAGAAGAGCAACCATCTCTTATAAGTAACCATTGGTATGTATTGCTAGCAAATGAAATGCAATACAACTTGAAACACTTTGTAAATTAATTAATAGCAAGTCAAAGATTTCCGTAGCTTTAATAAAGAATAAACAGGCTTGGACAGGAATAGCATGCCATCACACGCTGTAACTGACCATGTTTATAATTTATTTTCTTCTAAGTTGACCACCGCGGTTTTGATGTTTTAACAATATAAATGCAATTTAAAAAACTGTTACATTATAAATAACTTTTAATCATTGATCTTTTTTAAACTTTTTATTTTACGGGAAGGCTTTAAATAAAATAAAAAACTAATTATAGTGATTTAAAACACAAAATGCATTCATTTTAAATGAACGCATTTTGATTAAATTAAAAAATAATGTTATATATAATTTTTCTTTATGTTGGCATGTATTTTTTATGACAAATTTAAACATTTAAAAGTATTTTTCCATGCCTTTCTGAAAATCTTTTGAAAGATAGCTTTTTAAGTTACTTTAAATTATGAATAAGTTAAATTAAATAATCAATTGCAATGAAGTGATTTAATTGCTTTATTCTTTTGTTTCTATTTTTTCAAATAATTGTATAGAACTTTTTTTAAACTTGACTAATTAAAAAAAAATTAATCAGAGTATTAAATGATTAAAATTACTATTTTAAATAGACTACGGTATTTTTTAAAACTTTCTTTTTTTTTTGTGAAATTTTTTCAGAAAAAGCAAATGTTTACACAGTTTAAAAATAATATATATAAGACTTTTTAATAATTTAAATAAATTTGTTCATTCATTAAACAATCATTAGAGGTAATTTGTAAATGCGTTATGCGTAAAAAATGTTTAAAAGATAAGTTTTAAAGTAATTTATTTTAAACTCGATTAAAAACGCAATAAAAAGTAACTTTTGCTTCGAGTTTAACTTTTTGAGTTTTATTTGAGTGCTTATATATTTTTTTCTTAAGAAATTGTTTTCTTTTTTCATCATTACTTTTTTTTAATTCCTAGTTTAAGTTTAGCTAGTGTTTCTTTTTTCAGTGCATTTCTAGAATGTTTAAAAATCATCAAAACATCTAAATGTCATAGTCAAGTTGTCAACAAATAAAATCATTTGCGTGGTCAACAATAGCGCTCTATCACACGCCATTCCTGTCCAAGCCTGAATAAAGGAGGTTATTTTGGAGAATCGCATATTTATTTAAAATGCGAGTTAAAGTTACAAAAATATACAAAAAATAATATTTTGTTTGGATAAACACAACAATTAGAGTTAAAATTAGACTTAAAAAGGTTTACATAAAAATTTATTTCTAAAAATTCAGTAGCTGTCAAAAATTTTCTGTCAGTGTGCATATTAAAATGTTTCGTACACCAACATTACCTACTAGTTCTTTCCATCCTGTTCCATAATATTAAACTGTGTAAATTTAAAAATAAAAGCTATTTTATGAAAAATGCTTTTGTTTAAAAACATTTTTTGTGGTATTTGGTAATGGTAATGGTAATGACTGCTTATTAACAGTATTATACTTATTTATGCATTGTATATCTTAAATTGCAATGATAATAAAAAAATTGAAAAACATAATTTTGGCACTGAAAAAACACAATTTGTCCTGCTGTGCCACAATATTAAAGCTGTCTTCTAGACCATCTTTCTCCTTTATTTCCTGTAACTTCGGGGGTACCAAAATTGTCTATCCTCGACCCTTTATTGTTTATCAACTATATCAAATATATTACCAACGATCTTACATTTAAAGTGGCACTATTTGCTGACAACACAATTATTTGCTGAAAACACAATTATTTACTCCTTGACAAAAAGTCTTGAGAAAAAGTCATAACTTTTTGATTGTTAGAACAGGCACAAAATCTTGAATCTGATTTCTCTTCCATAACAACTTGGGTTTTGCAGTGACTTGAGAATTTTATATCCATCTACTTATCTCTTATTCTTATCTACTTATCTCTACATCTACTTATCTCTACATCTACTTATCTCTTATTTACCCTGTTATAAAATATTGTACAAGGTGCGAATTAAGTGGAGTGAATTGTTAAATATGTTTAACTTGAAGACCAAAAATATTGTCTTCAAATTCTTATTTTATTAAAAATCATAATCAGTGTTTTAATGAAACAATTAATTTATCATAATGCAACAACTAATGACTGCAAAAATAATGACAGTCAAAACTTACATATTTTAATTTATTGTTTGTCTAAACACAAGTTAATCTAAGTATTATAAGTAAAATCAAAACGTTGTAAGAAAACAATAATTACTAAAGTAAATAATAATTACTAGAGGTCCAAAAAATATGCAATAAAAATAACCAATTAATGAGGTATCTATGACAGCGTTGGAGTTTATTGAAGACTATTGTTTTGTTGATTTTTAAAAAAGATTTAATGGGGTATACTGCTTTCTGATTGGGTTTATTTATGCTAAAAGTACCTATTTGGTTTTATGTGTCTTTAAAATAAATTTATTAGTATTTTTGTGTTTCTATTAGAATTTTAATTTGTGTTTTCATGTTTTCTTTTGGTGGTAAGGTAAGTGATTTATTTAGTTATTTTTATTTTTGTTTGTTTAGCAGATCTGCACTTTTAATACCATATCATCAAAAAAATATTGGTGCTTTACAAATTTGGGGGATGGTTGGGTTTTGGCTATTTGTAGTGAGTCCTTTTTTACTGCAGTATGGAATAGGCATATATTGCAGGGTAAAACATAAGTGGCGATGAGGTTAGCCTGATGGGATAAACTAGTTATTAGAGCTTATCCTCATCGAAATGCCAGTAATAATAGACGCAACTCTGAAGAGATGTTTATTATTTAATCACAACAAAAATTATGTTTACACCATCATTTATGTTTTTTTTCCATTCTGAGGCATTGTTGTATGCATACTTTTTATTTTGTAATCAATTTTTTGTTTTATAAGTTTTTATTAAATAAACTATCGGGTTTAAATGCTCAATTTGGAGAATCCAACAAAAGTGAAGACTATTAAAATGGGGGTAGTAAAAACTACCAAATATTTTTTATTTAAATATTAGTTTAAATGACTTTTTATTTTCTTAAATAGAAAACTTTTTAAAAAATTAATTTTTTTTTTACCAGTACATAGCGATTAGTTTTTCGCTTTCCTGTGCATTGATAAAAACAGTAAAGTTTAGCAAAAACGTTTGAAAAACAAATTTAAAAATTGTCCCTATTATTAGCGTAAATAATAAAGTATTTTCTTAATATACTGACTAACGAAAGTCATAAATAAATTTTATATCAAATAATATTTTTGTTTTTGTTAAATTCTTATCTGCCTTTTTTCTCAAGTTGTATCTGCCTTTCTTTTCCATTGTATTAAACTCGGTAGTGGAAAACAACAAACGCCTTAAAAAAAAAAGAAGACAAAAACAGTAAAATTTTTAGGTATAATATTTAATTTTTTTAACAAAATTTTCTTGATATTTTAAATTTTTTTATTTTATTTTATTTAGATTTTCTATTTTGTATAGTATTCGTTTCCTTTCTTTGAGTATTACTGTTTTATTCTCCGTAGTTTCTTATACCTTTATTTTGCCACAAATTTTTAAAACTCCGGCTGTAAAAAGACGTAGTCAAGTTGTTTCAAAAAATTACTTTAAACATGGACAAACAAGGCCTGCGAATGCACACATTTCCTAGGAAGGCTTGCAAATACGTAAAAAAAAAGTTGCCATTTTTATTAGCCGCACATTATTTTTTATAACTATAATAATAACGGTGAACTTTATAAATGTTGCATATTTTTTATTTTTTTATATAAGTACGGAATTATATGAATTTAAAGAATGATTTTTATATTGTTGAAAATTGCGTTGTTAGTATATTTTAAAATACTGTAATTACATTTAATTTAACACTGGGTTTAAACCTTCTTTTGAACAATAACTATAACAAAAATTACAAATGAAAAAAATTATTTTTCTTTATTATTTCCATTAAATGTTTATATATTACAAAATAATCTTTTTTTTTTACTTTATCACAAGATTTTTTATTGTTTTTTGATCATTTTTTTTTTTTTGCTTCCAACAAGGCTGTAAGCAACCACTATAGGAGTTGGAAGTTACTGGAAGAGAAAAGATGAAGTTTGTAGAGCAAGATAAAGTGACTTAAAAGATTGCAAATTCTATGAATCAGGAAACCAAGAGGAAGGAAGCGAATTCCAAAGAACTGATGTTAAAGGAAAAAAACTAGACAAATAAGAGTTTTTGGAGCACTTAGGAACAGTCACAGTAAAAGAATGAGACTTCATTGAATGACGAGTAACACGAGGATGAATTTTAGTAGATGGCACAAGAGATACTAGCTCTTTAGAGCAGTGCAAATTATAGTATTTGTAGAAAAGAAAAAGAGGAACAACATTACGACAATGTGATAGGTTGGCTGCAAGAGCAGGTCCAACTATGTTTACAATGCATTTTTGTACCTTGTCTAAAAGAGAAAGGGCATCATTAGAAGAACCGCCCCAGATACGGCAACAGTATTCCATACAAGGACAGATTTGAGATTTCTAGAAATAAATAATAGAATCTGGATTAAGAAAGTGGTGAGCGCGATAAAGAGATGCAACCTTAGCAGATGCTAATTTTGCAATGGATTTGATATACGGTTTCCAAGAAAGATCAGAAGTAAGAGTTAATCCTAGAAGATAAAGGGTAGATGACTCATCGAGTACATTACCGTTCATAAATATAGGAAGATCTAAATTATTGCCATAATGATTGGCTGAAAAAAATTGAGTTTTATCTGAATTAAAGTTCACCAGCCACTGTGAGCCCCATGCTGTAGCTGAAGTGAGATCCTTTTGAAGCTCAAATGACCCCTCCAAGTAATCAGAAAGTATTGGCTTCTTATCATGACAAGAATAAATGTTAGTATCATCAGCGAACAATGCCACCTTAGATGTGAAAATATCTGGAAGATCGTTAATGTAAATTAAAAAGAGTATAGGGCCAAGGATCAAACCTTGGGTAACCCCTGAAGTTACAGGGTATGAAGAAGAGTGTTGTCCATCGAGGACAACTTTTATACTGCGATTGGAAAGGAAGGACTCAATAATCTTAAAGATGTTACCAGATACACTGAAAGAAGAAAGCTTATGGAGAAGACCAGCGTGTCAAACTTTATCAAAAGCTTTAGAAATGTCAAGAGCGATAGACTTAAACCTCTCCACTTTTATCTGATGCACGATAAAACCTATTGGTTATTACTGTTAGCAAATCAGCTGTAGAACAAGAAGATTGAAATCCATATTGGTGATCAGAAAGTAAATTATTAAATTCAAGATGAGAGATAAAGTTAAGTGGTTAATTTGATCAAAATGAATAGAGTGAAGTGGGGCTAAACGAAAGCAAAAAAAAAAGAAAAGAATAGTCTGTGGATTCAAACCTAGTTTCCCGACAAATAGGTGAATTCTTACGAATGTAAATGCCCAGGCCAAGCATGTGACTATTGGAGTCTTTACAAATTATAAGAAGATAACCATTAACATTAAGATCACAAAATGAGACAGCTGAACTCAAATTAGTCTCACAAAGAGCAAGTAGGTCTGTTAAACTTTGCAAGAGATAATTATTTAATAGTCCGAGCATTTGCCTCATTAGTGTTAATAAATCCTAAGCCGTAACAAAGGGCTCCAAATATGGTTTTAACAATGCACACCAAAAGTAAGAACAGGGACACCATCCATGCGCAATATGGCACTGTTAGTACTCTGATATTTTACAGCTGTTGATAGAATCAGCCTCTCTAAGAGCTACCGCAGAGTTCGGGAAACTTGACTACCAGCCGGCCTCAGAACCATATAACTGAGCTTTAGAGCTGCACCCTCATTAGGAGATAACAGAATGAGTTTCCTAGCCATAAAAACAGAGACACAAGCAAAACCCATGTATTGAGTCAAGAAGATCCAGCGTTCAACATCCTAAACTGGAAACAATGTATTAAAAATACATCTGCACCAGCCTAATAGATGAAAAAGAGGTGCAAGGCTGGTCAACAGATAGAATCTGTTTACCCCTTATTTAATGAACTACATTTGTAAATATAATTTGTGTTTATAAAAAAAAACTTGTGTCATACAAGCATAAAAAGATTTTGAATAAGAAACAAAGTTTTAATTCCATAAGTAAAATAACTAATCTTTAACAAAAACACTTTTCTTTTCTTAAAACAAAAAATGTAGTTTATATGTTGATTATACACTTTTATGGAGACTTTTTTAAAACTCAAATGTTTTTATGTAATGAATTAAGGTCAACTAGGTTAAAATGAGTAGCTAGGGTAAAATGGGTGGAGCAGTTTGTTAATTTTACAACTGTTACAAATGCACTTATTAATTTTCTGACAGTAAAATAATTTTTATTCAAAAAAGTAGTAATTGGGAATTTTTGTTATATCTACTGCATCTGGCAATTTTGAAACCAAGTTGTATACAAAATAACATGGATGCAGCTAGTAATGCTGGAAGAAAAAGAAAAAGAGTGCATGGAAAGGTTGGAGAAGCCTTAACCATAGAGGATGTTGCAACCAGGCTGATTAATGAAGAAAAAGGCAGATTGAAAAGAAATAATGACTGAAGAGATTGAGAAAGTCCCTGAATAAAACCACAAATTCAATGTAATTGTTGGGCTAGTGAAGTATCCTGGTAAAAAAATAAATTATGAGTTCTATTAACTTGTAATTGAAACCCTAGATAAAGGACTGTGCACTGTGAAGTTTCTGACAAAGTCACCAGTAGAGTCATACTATGTACTACTCAAATATATATATGTGCTGTAAAATGTACTCTTTCCAAATTTTGATCACAAAAAGTGTAATTTTGTATAAGTTTGAATAAAATTTTAGAAAAGTGCAGTTGTTTTAAACTATTTTTATTTAAAACGTTTATGTTTTACCATCAGAATCCTTACCCATTTTACCCCGCACCCCGGTGTAAATTGCGTATACCATGGGATAAAATGGGTATAAACCCTATCTAATAAATTATAAAATAAAAATATTCTCTCTAATTTTATTTTATTTCTCAATAGGTTAAATGTAAAAAATTTTAAAATTAAAATTCAGTAAATCTAAATTTTATACCCATTTTACCCTGGTTGAATCTAGCTGGCAAATAAAAAGGAAATAAATATTTCTTTTAAAAGTATTGCAAAACCATATTACATTCCTTCATATTTAAATTTTTAATTTTTTAAATCATATTTAATTAAAAGTTTTTCATTAAAAAAGAAATTTTACTATTTTTTAAAAACCATTTATTTATTTTTAATTAACAAATTGAATTATTTCACAAATGTTAAAGTGTTTTTTACAATAATTAATCTAAATAAACTATGCAAAAAACAATATCAAAAAACAATTTAAATATTCCAATAAATTAGAGCTCAAGATATATCTTAGATGTTTAAACCACACCTTGAGACCACTGGATAATACAGACCGCTTTTAAAAACCATAAAAAGTAGGGGCATATTAAATACATAATTATTAAAAAAAAACTTTTTTTTGTGTGGATTTTTTGGTAGGGTAACAGCATTGTACATTGTACATGATATACATTGTACATTGTAGATTATGCTTTTTCTACTTTTACCTGATGATTATAATGTTAAAGTTCAAACCATGAGGTAGTGATGTAGTGTTAAAGCACTCACATCATAAGCGAGAAGTTTTGAGATTGATCCAAAACACATCCCTCATAGTGACTCAACTTGTTTCTCTGCGCAGAGGTCTTGTTTGTCAAGGTTTGTGTTTCAGAGTTATAGAGTTACAACCCTCAGAATTAGGAAAAATGAGGTCGCCAATAATTTGCCATTCTCAATCTTTTAGAGGTCGGCATCAGGTCGGCAAAAAAAAATTGATACAAAGGCCTTACCATAAAACATAGAAAAGAGGTCGGCAATTTTTTGCCGACCTCAAACACTTTTAGGTTGGCAGTTAGGTTGGTATTGCTGACCCTATTTCTGAGGGCTGAATTTGAGAGAGAGCTGTAACTACAAATAAAATTGCCTCTTCAACTGCATTGGACTTGAAAGCCTTGGGGAGGTGATTGACTTTTAAAAAAAACATAGTATTCAATATATAATAATAATAATAATAATAACCATGATAATAGTAATAATTTAGTTTTATAATTAGACTTTATATCATAAATTCAAGATCAATATATAAGTATTTTTTAATAAACAACAACTATTAAGTTAAGTGATAATAATAGTTTTTTTTAGATATCACAATTTGTTATAACCTAATTTGAGCCTAGCTATAGTCATATTTATGCAATTTTTTTTCAAGATGCCCTAATGATGCTCTTTTACTTTTACTGTATCTGTCCCTTTACACTTCAAAAAAAATTTATGAGCAGACTTAAAAAAAATTGATAAAAAAATTAAAGTAATACCATAAAAAAATAATACCATAAAAAAGTTGATAGTAAATATGCAACTCTAATTTTATTTTAGGAAGGGGGTAAAAAAATTAACACCATTTTTAAGGAGTCCTTATTCAAATGAGGAGCCATGGCACATTGGTAGCACACTTGTCTCAAAAACAAAAAACCAGGAAAAATCACTATCATCATTTATGCCCCTAACTTCACTTGAATTATCAACATTATTTGGAAAGATTATTTAACAGCTGTATTTTACCGTTTGTGGTTTATTTGATACTTGGTAAGTATAAAAATATAATGTCCTTTAAAATAAATATCTATTATTACCTAAAATTCATTTAACATACAAAGAGTAATTTAGTAAATAAAACAAAATAAATAATTTACTAAATACAAAATTTAAATATAAAAATTCAACCTAAATCTTAAACCATATCTCGAAGAACGTTATTTCTTTTCATGTTTCAGTGATTTTTTTACAAAGCTTTTATATTCATTTGGGTGGCATTCATAAAGTTTTAAAAGGAAAGATTTCATTCTAGACTCATATCCTTTTTCATCTTCTATTTGATCAATAACAGTATCCAATCAATAACTATCTATTATCAATAACTATCTATTTGATCAATAACAGTATCCAAGTCATCACTGAAAGCTGTAAAACGTGCAAATTTTTTCCAATCATATGACAATTTATTAATAAGAATATTTTTTACTCTGGTATCCATCCTAGAAAAAAAACATAATTTTTTAATTTATTTATTGTTTATCTGTAGTTGCAATGTTATAGTGTTTATGGATATAGAATAAAAAATGATTAAAATAAAAAGTTCTGCTTTTTAGATATTTAGATACAGACTATATGTTTATTAACTATGTGGTTATTAACTATGTGCTACTTTGTCGTCTTTCAATTATAGCTTTAATTGAAGTTTCTACTAAACAAGATTAGTAGCATTTTAAATAACAATAAGGTCTAATTATAAATTGCTATGTCTTTTTTAATTAAACTCACAATTTAAAATGAACAATTTATGATTAAATTGCAGTGCTGTTCAACACTTGTTCAACAAATTGCAGTGCTGTTCAAAATCCTCGTTATTAAGATAAAAGTTCCTTATGTTTTTAAATGTTACAATTTTATACTGTTTTGTATTCATATAAAAAAACAAATAAATCAGAGTCATGCAAGTGAGAAAAAAAGAATATTCTCCATATTTTTTAGTAAATAATATTTATATTAGAGATTTTTAAATTAAAATTGCTTTATAATTATTTTAACGGCTTTTATTTCCTACAAAGGCTTTTTTTAATAATTCTTCTAGTTTTGGAGGATATTATAAGTTATTATAACTCCAAATAAACTGATTTAATATTATTTAAAAGTCATCACAAAAAATTAGATCAGCAGCTCAAAATTAAATCAAATGGGAAAAAACTTTGGCGCAAAAAAATTTGTAAACTACGTGGGTAAAAACTTTAAAATCTATTTATTATGCTTTGTTTCACTCTCAACTCACATATGGCCTTCTATCATGGAGTCAAAACATAAGTATTCTAAATCGCCTATTTATTATGCAGAAAAAAGCAATCAGGATTATTGAATTTTACCAAAAAACTCAAATACATTCATATCTTTTAATGCATTACAAATTTTAAAAGTGCATGATATAATCAAAATTGAAAATTGTTTATTTATTCGCAGCTGTCTAAACAAAAAGGTACTTCATATATTTAATAAACGGTTTACTCTATGCAGTGTAATTAGCTGTCAACTTACAAGAAATTCTTTTAGAGGTGCACTGAATGTGCAAACATATAATACAAAATCCTACAGTAAACATTCCTTTAAATACTCTGCATTAATGGACTGGAATCAAATTCAAAATAAATTAAAATCAATTCCTTTTAACAACATTAAAAAACATGCTCCCAAAACCAAATTAAAATAAATAGAAACAACAGTTGTATCACTTGCGATAAAAGATATATCACCATAGAAAACGTAAAAGATATAAATATGAAGGTTGACTGATAGCAACCTTCTGTGATTGTATTATTTATTTTATTTTCATTTTTTTTGTTGTTGTTCATGGTCGCTCTCCTCGATTTAGCCTAGCTTTAGGAGAGTGAACCATCCAGACTGTACATATATTTTTTGTAACTTATAACATTCTTATGTAAACTATCTATATTTCTGGTAAATATATGGCTTTTTGTTGTTATTGTTGTTGATGTATTAAATACTTTTGGTATTTTTTGCTAAATACCAATTAACGCGCATTTAGTTAGTCTTAAACGATATTTTGTCTGACTTTTATGAACGTTCGTTTGTGAATATGCGTAGTAGTTATTCAACAATGTTTTTCTATTACGATTTGTACTGTGTAATATAACTTTTAAAATGTCGCAACTATGTTTTATTTGTAGTAAACTTTAAAACAGTTGTTGCTGATCGTGGAAGAAAGACTTTTTTTTTGTTTTGATTATTTTGTTGTTTTTTTGAATTGATTTTAGTGTTCATAAAAATAACGTATTCCTCAAATACCTATATAGTCGGACGTCTATGACAACTCATGCAGTGCCGTAAAATACATACTCCGAAGGCGACTATTTAAAAAGCACCAACGCATTTAAAACGCACCAACATATGGATCAAGCCAGTTTATCCAAAATCAGTCCTCCTCGTACCATATATCTAATGAGATTGAAAAAAATATTACTGCACGCATTAAGAATGAAAATGATTTAGCTACTGCTGAGACTAAGTACCATGATAGTTGTTATAATTCTTTCTTCAGATCAACTATTTAAGGTAAAATTAGTCGACATAAAAGAGTAATCTACAAATGATGCAATGGAAGAAATATTTACATACATTAAAATTATTGATGATTGTCATTTGTAATTAGAAGAACTAAAAATATTTTCAAAACTTAGATAACATAACAATTAAGATACAATTGTAGTTGAAGTATGGTTCTATAATCACTTGAAAACCGTCAACAATCAGCGCGTTTTTTTTAACCAAGTTTGGTATAAAAAGATAAGTCAAAATAAAGTAAAAGAACAATTTAAATCTTAAAAGCTATGGCAACAACTATTGGAGAAGGCATCCAATCATTAGTACTTGATAATAACAAATCTCCCTCGCCAAGTTCGATACCCACCACGTCCCTGGCAGTGCCGCGCTCAATTTATTTCTCCGTGCAGGGCCTTTGTTTATCAAAGTTTGTGTTTTGGAGTTATAGTGTTTAGAGAGAGTTGTAACCACAGCTAAAAGTAGCCTCCTCGACTGTAGTGGTCTTCTTAGCCTTGGGGAGGTGAATTGAAATAAAAAGTTAAATGTTTGAAGTGATTGAATTTTTTTTTTTTTTTTTTAAATTCACCTCCCCAAGGCCGAGAAGGCCACTGCAGATGAGGAGGCTACTTGTAGTTATAACCCTCTTTCAACTCCACTCTATAACTCCGAAACACAAACCTTGGCGAAAAAGGCCGCTGCGCGGGGAAAGTAATTGAGCGCGGTACTACCAGGGACGTGGTGGGAATCTAACTTGGAAACTCTAGCTCACGAAGCAAGCGCTCTACCACTACACCACTACCGCATAATGTTTGATAATAACTGCAATATTCCAAAACATTTCTTAAACATAAACGATCTAAATTACAACATTTGAAATACTATGTCTGCTGTTTGGCCTGGTTAAACTTAAAATATAATTGGGTTTCTAAGTTTTTCTGAATCAACAGTTTGAAGAGTCATACACAAACCTTTTTATCTTTTGGTTAATGCGCATTCTACAATGACACTGTCATGTATTTCTTCACCATTCATCTTTTATCCTATCACCACAAACTTGCACATTTATTAAATATGTTGCCCACAATGCAGATATAAATGTAAAAACTTAAGATGGTAAAAACACGCTTCACATAATAAGTATCATTCAAATTGTTACCCAAAAAAATTCAGTTACACAAAAATACGGTTACACAAAGATAATTTATCACGAATAAATTACATAATTTCAATAAGTGATATATAAAGTGGTAACAACAATGAAACATTTGAAACATTGCTTAATCAATTCAATAAAAAAATATAAGAATTTAAAAAAGGACCTACAACCAAAACTATGGATTCAATATTTTAATATGGTGTCCATTGCAAAGGAGTTTATAAGAACTAAACGCATAGGAGATTGGCAAGCTTATTTGAACAGCATTAAAGAAATGATTCCTTATTTTCACACATCAGGATTTTTATGTCGGCCGACTTTGTTTTATTTAATAATTTATTCTATGCAAATAAAAATGCGCCGAACGGCACATTTTTATTTGCATAAAAAAAATTCAAAAATTTTTTTTATGAAAATAAAAAAAAAATTTTTTCATTAATTTTTTTTATCTGCATAAAAAAAATTCAAAAAAAAATTTTTTTTTATCTTCATGAATTACAATTTGCATTACGCACTTACATGGGGGGATTTCGCCTGTTGTGGGTTGATTTCACCAATTTAAAAGAGTTAAATATTTATGCTACTTTACCAAATTAAGAACATTCTGTACACATGATGATGCGCAGAATGTTCTTAATTTTCGCATGGCTATCCATGAAAAGAAAAGCATTGGAGTAAGTCTTTCGATGAACCCGCCCATGCTACACCGCATGCACATTTAACTTGATAATAATTTCAAACTATGGGATACGAACTTTCTCTTCATTGAGTCATTTGCTCTTATTTGATTGGACGAGAACTTCCTATTTTTTAAGTCACTTGATAGTTTTTGATCGGAAAATTATCTAGAGATTTTCTATTCTTTCAATTTTTTTTTTTCTTCTTTAGCTTTTGAATGTTTTCAGTTATGTGTGCCGAGTGAGATTTTGTGTGAGTTGGGTTAGAAAGTTTCTTTGGAGAAAAAATAATTGTTCTTAATAATGAAAAAATTTCTATCTTCTAGCTGAAAGTTGTTACTATCTCTGAATAATTCCCCTTTTTTTACATTCGTATTCCTTTACAGTGATACGGAGAGGATACACCCCAGAATAAGCAAATGCATTTACAAAAAGTCTTCTTTTCACAAACATCTCTTTTCATACATTGTTGAAAAATAAAAGTTGATCGCGAGGTAAAGAGATTGATGATCCGATCGAGAGTTGCTTAGACAAAGTCTCTTATCATTTTTCTTTTATTTCTCTATTATAGTGTGTGTTCAGCAGTTGCAGACTATGACTACTGTGTGGAGGTGACCATACTAATTCAATATTGTTAAGGGGACAGAGTTTGACATCTTCCAAAAAGACAAAGAACATTCCAAACAAATTCCAAACTTTTATATGCATCTAAATAGAGTGAACATTTTTTCATATCTTTTGTTAGTGAGTATTGAAATGCATTAAATAATCAATAATATATTATATTAATAATTAATTATATATATTATTATAACAATAAATATAAGGTAAACACCAGTTAACACAATTATACTATTCATTTATACATTGTCATATAAACTGCACGAATATTGTATGGGGAAGCACTCATAGAACAAAGCCAAAATTTCTTTACCTTCATTAGAAACACGTATCTCGCGCAATAAATTTTAAGGATCGGTTTTTTCATACGAAACAACTTTTTAAAGAAATGAATGCTTTAAAAGTATATTAACTATTAAATGTCCTTTATATTTTATGCTTCATATTTAAATGTAGAGAAAATTTGTCGCCAAATTTATTACAAAATCTTTATTGTATGAAACCTAGAAACCAATATAATCTTCAATTTAATAACAATCTTATTGCCTCTTTTTGCCATAAAAACAAAACCAGTTTTCTGTTTCTAACCGAGGTACTTACCTCTGGAACAAAATAGTCTTACCAAATTTTGATTTTTTCACACAACTGACTTTTGCTTCATTCAAACAGAAACTTAAAAAAATTTTTAATCAAAAATATCTTGATTTATTTTTAATTGTTTTTTTTTTTTTTTTGTATATTATTTGGTTTAACATTTTAACTAGGCTTTTTAATATTTTATCCTGCTTTTTAAATATTTTTGCACAAAGGTGTGTTATTATTTCGCTACAGACATTGTATTTTTATCAAAACTTAACCATATATTATAAAGGGCTTCATGACAAGATCCTCATAATCTTCTAAAAGTCCAGTCGTTACTAATGTAAAAAATATTTTGTTACTGTAGTGTAATAACAATATTGTCTTGCTCAACACGGTTTACAATTTAAAGAGTTAAATAAAAGTGTCATGCTCAATATCACACATTCTACATTTTAAAGAGGTTCCTGTTGGGAACTCGGAGACATCCGGAAGGAGTTTCTCCTTAAAAATCAAAAATGATGGTAAACCATCACCTAAGGCATTAAAAATTGGCTTTAAGATTGTATCTCGCTCAACTGTAAAACTATTTCATTATTCTGTGGCAAAATTGCTCCACAATTTTATACTTTAAATCTATTAAACACAAACAAAAAAACTTACTTGTCAAACTACAAAAAATATGCTCGTGGTTGTCATTGAAAATATATTTATAATAGATTATAATAAAACTATCTAGTTGTAAGGAAACTCGCAGAAAATAAAGAAAAACCTTTTCATCGAGAAGCTTAAAAGTATAAATTAAACTAAAAATTTAAGAAGCAAACTTGTAAAACACACATAAATATTTTAAGATTATTTATATAGTATTTCCGTAAGATGAGGTAACATTGACCCTTTGAGGGTAATTTTAGCCCAAAGTTGGAAATAGTTGTAATGTACTGTATTTTAACATAATGATCAAAATATTGATTTAGTTTATGCATCACTTTTTGGATGAACGCGTAATATAACTGTTTACCACCTCTGCAGTAGTTCCCTATCTCAGTTTTTAAGAAGTGTTGTCTTTGGTTGTCTTCCTACTTTAACTTGTGCCGAATCTTCGGCTGGTTAGTGAGTTTTTATTTAACTTTAATAAGTTGTTAAAAGTATTCTTAGTATATAAACTTATTTACTTTTGCTGTTTACAAACTGATGTTGCTTTATGCGTTTATTACAACTTTAGCCCAGATTTGGGGTAACTTTAACACATGATCGTCGCTATGCCAAAGTTCCTTAACTTAGGGAATATGCCCCATGAAGAATATTCATATTCTCCAATTAGTAAATATGAATATCAAAATATGTAACTTGGGGCCCACTTGTCAAAACTACATGTTTTGATTTTAAACATCTTTTTTTTAATTTATGCACATATAAATCTAAAATTTATTGAAATTATAATTTTTTTCCAAATGCAAGAAGTTAACAGTACGACATTTCCAACCGCAAGACGTTAACAGTACGACATTTCCAACCGCAAGACGTTAACAGTAGCTGCTGTGCTTATTACTTTTGACGAAACATTTTCGTTTTCGATTTTTTGTCCTCGATTTTTGTTCTCTTATGGTTTAGTTGTTTGTTTTTAATATTTACTTTGTTATTTAAAAATAATGGTTTGAAAAAAAATCTTTATAAATCCTTGTAATAAATTTTGTGCGTTTAAAACTTGGATATTTAAAAAGTAGTTTGTTTTATTTTTAAAAGATTTGTTATATGAATTTTTAATAATTTGTTATTTTATGTGATTACTAATTTTATTATTTGCAAACTTTATTTTAGTACAAATTTGAAAATTATTTGTTCTCACTGCTAAAAGAAATTGTTTAAAACTGCGGTGTATATTGAAAAAGATGATGAATAAAAAAGTCCCTTTTTTTGTTTGGATTCTAATAGGTCTGATTTACTAACCCAAAGAGACTCAAAAAAGTATTGTGTACCTAGATCTACAAAAAAAAAAACAATAACAACTGAAAGGCTCACATATTAAAAATGCGGGGCGGGCACGAATTTTCAGTGGAGGAATGGTTTTGAACAGCATTTAGTAAAAATTTTTGATGCAGTAGAGGGTTATTCAGAAAAAAAATGTTTTTATTAATCAGTTATGAGTGGATGTCATTTCTAAAAAGAAAGTTTAACTTGTCATATAAATAGATAAAAATAAATAAGAGCGGAAGAACAGCGTGTAACCAAATATTCTGAATATTACAATGTTAAGTTCGCTTATTTCCCTTCAAATTCCAAAAAGGTAAAATTTAATGCAAATATACATGAGAAACATATATGACATACATGACATTCATGACAAATATACATAAGAAACATGCATTTAATAATTTTCATTAGTTTAACTTTAATCAAATCCAATGCATAAGAAACATATGGTTTAGAGATATGGACCAAATGTATCCCAATCCAACATAACTTTGGCCCAACATTTTTTAAATAATATTAAAACGGTTTTTCAATATTTAAAACTTTAAATATAATATTTATTAATTACTTTTTCCAAAGATAAAACAAAAGCTTGATTCAATGCTACCGCATCGGTGTATCTGTTGGTGCTGACTTGAAAAAGGTTATTAGTAAAACAAGTTGGAGCAATTCCGAGCTATTATTTGAGCATAAATAAAATACTTTGGTAGATATTAACTTGATAAATATTTAATGCATTTAAATTTTTAAGTAAAGAATTGGTATGAGTGATCGGTAGAGACGTGCTCCCTAGCCCCCCGGCGTTGTTGGCCCTGATCGTTCATAGAGGTCGTAAAGATCAATTTTTATCAATGAAAATTAATTTAGTTAAGAATAGCAAAAAAAAAATGTTATTAACTTGTTGTTCTCACATTTAGAAAAAGGAACTTGCAAATTATGGGACTTTATTTTTCCCAGGTTCTAATCTTCGCAATTTTTATCTGAGAATCTTTTTTTTTGACATAAGTTTAAGCAAATATATATATATATATATATATATATATATATATATATATATATATATATATATATATATATATATATATATATATATATATATATATATATATATAATATATATATATCAGAGGCGTAGAAAGAATTTTTTGGTGTTCGAGATAGGTAACTTCCAGACATGGAGCAAACTCCAAACATTTATACGTTTATACTTATGTCAAATAATGAGGGTTTGCAAAAAATTGCGATGATTGGAGGCTGGGAACAAAAAAGCCCCAAAATTTTTGCCCCCCTGCCCCAAACGTGAGAGCAACAAGTTGATGAAATATTTTTTGTACTATTCTTAACTAGACTTATATTCATCGATAAATTTTAAGTTTCATAGTATTATCTATTAGCGTTTAAAAATTATTAACATATAAAATTTGCAACCCCCTCAAATTGAGGGGGGTTTAAACTTTATATGGTCATAATTTTTAAACGCTAAAATATTTTAAAATGAAATCTAAAATTTATCGATGAATATAAGCCTAGTTAAGAATAGTACAAAAAATATTTCATCAACTTGTTGCTCTCACGTTTGGGGCAGGGGGGCGAAAATTTTGGGGCATTTTTGTTCCCAGCCTCCAATCATCGCAATTTTTTGTAAATCCTCATTATTTGATATAGGTATAAACATATAAATGTTTGAAGTTTGCTCCATGTCTGGAAGTTACCTATCTTGAACACCAAAAAATTCTTTCTACGCCTCTGTTAAATACAAATACATTTCATCGTATATAGTAGTTACAAGACCGGAGAACCTAAAGTTAAGAAAATATTATAACTGGTAATACTAACCTTTAATAAATAAAAAGTGGATAAAAGTGTGTGGTTAGAAAAATCATGTAAAAAATTTTGATTAGCAATAAGTTCAATTATGTACTTTTTGAACTTTTAGGCGGTATTGGTTTATTTAAGTTAACGACTCAGGCTTGTAAAATTGTTCCATAGCATTGTGCCACGATAAGAAATGGCCCATATAAATATGTATAAATATTATCGATTATTGTTTTATAAAGTATTATGGATTAATATTTTTAACATTATGTTGCAATCTTTACATATTAAAGCACAGTGTTACGCAATCAACATGATTTTTGTCAAATTTTAAAGTTTCATATAAATAGATTTACCAACGCGCAAAAATTAAATCTGTTATTTTTAGTGGTTCTAGATGAAAGACTTCATTGTGTTTTTAGAGTTTCGGAGTTTTTTTTTACTTTTTTTACAAAATCAAGATTTTTTTTTTGTGTTACGTACTTGTATTAGGATTTTAATATAAAACTAAAAATATTAAAATAAAGAGCTTAAAATAATTTTTATTTGTAACTTTTTTTTACCCTTTTTAAAAATTAAAAATTGAGTGAAAAAGAAAAAAAAATTGACTATTATAAAGCTTATAAAATTTTACTTTATCAACTAATATTTTAAAATATTATCTTAAAATCACATTATATATTGTTTATGTTAGATTAAATTATAAATAAAAAATTATATAAAATAAAAATTTTTTAAAATTCTTTATTTATTTCAAAACTGTTTATTTAACTTATTTTAAAAATGATTTTTTTTTAAATATACTGAAACAATATAAACGCCAAAATTTTTCCTTTTTTTTAAGTAAAAATACTCCCCTAGTTCCACTCCCTTCCCTTAGGGAATGGCATAAGCTGACGGGAATTAATAGTAGAAGCAAAGCAAATATAATTAGTTGAAGGTAGTTGAAACAGAGTTTTGTTTTATAAACTTTGTAAATATTCGTAAAATATTCGGTATTAACTCGTAGAAAACTCGTAGAGTACAATAATGCTCAATGAGTTTTGTTAGGCTCGAGTGGTTAATAATAATTTTAATGTAGATATTTATCTAAGAAAGTTCTACTCTTATAATATAGCGCATCATTAACTAAAAATTTTTATTAAATTAAAAATAAAAAAATGTTTAAAAGCCGCATGCTGA
Organism: Hydra vulgaris; assembly: GCF_038396675.1. Taxonomy (NCBI): domain Eukaryota; kingdom Metazoa; phylum Cnidaria; class Hydrozoa; order Anthoathecata; family Hydridae; genus Hydra; species Hydra vulgaris. The sequence goes on along the minus strand of NC_088924.1, from coordinate 44,432,267 downwards.
GATAACGGTTGTTTCTAAAATTAACACTAAAGTAAAAATGGGAAACTTTATTTAAAACAAAACTTTGCAGAACATATTCCGCTCACTTGAAATCAGCATTAAATTTAAATATTTGCCCCACCGTTGCAAATTTAGGTTTGTTAATTATTGTTTTTATTTTAGTATTTATTAAGTTATATAATAATAAATGTTCTTGTTATTTTAGTATTTAATAAATGACGTAAAAAATATATTTATTTTACAAGTTAATAAAATAATAACTATAATAATAATAATGTAAATAATGTACATTAGTATATGAATATGTATATATAAATATACATTTATATATATATATATATATATATATATATATATATATATATATATATATATATATATATATAAATTTGAAAATCCTTAGTTATTAGAAAACTGTTAGTCATTGATCAATACTATTTTATCTGTATGTTTGTCTTACCATAATGGTTCATTACTTACATGAGTTTTCTGTTTGTAAGTAGAAAAATCTGTACTGAAAAAAAAATTATAAAAATCATAAATTTGTAATCTAGTCACGTGACTTGAGAAATTTGGCTTTCAAATGACAGTTATCTAAAGTATTAAAAAACAAATATATCGTAAAATCCTAAAAAAAAGTCCAGAGTACCACCCATTTACAATGAAGGAAGGAGGTGTGAACTACCTGGTTAGTTGATATTCCGCGGTGCTCTGTGTTAATACCATAAGGACTTCCTGGAGCACCTTAATAAATGATAATAAAAAAAAAAATCATATATATATATATATATATATATATATATATATATATATATATATATATATATATATATATTGCATTACATTATCGCATTTGGATGAAATTTCGCTAAGGGTAACATTTTCTTTTCAACAATTTTGGAAATATTGATTTTTTTAAACAATGTATTTTATAACAAGTTTTGATTTTACTTATGAAATAAATCATTAAATACGAATAACTAAAATTACTAATGGCTAAAAGTTATATTAGATTTAATTGCGCAGTTTTCAATGTTTAAAAAATATTTTCAAAGACAGAAATTAGTTTTTAAAAAAATCTTAGTATAATTGAAAGGGTATATTTTATGTTTTACAGTTTATTAAAGTGGCTGTCCAGCTATAACATCTTTGCTAACAAGTTTCTAACTTAAGGATATTAATTGTTCATTTAATTCCCGACGATATTAATTGAATAATTCACTTTTCTGAGTTTTATATAAAACCAGATAGTACAATCATTTTCAAAAATCACTTAGAAAATATGTGGTATTTAAATAATAGTTATTGCTGTTTGCTGATGCTGTTATCAAATGTTGATAAACCTGTAGGTGAGTTGCAATCAGCTCTCTCTCTGGATTAAACAACAAAGCAAAGAAAGAAAAAAGATGGGAAAACTGACGAAGAACTCATGACACATTGACACGTAACAAAAAAAACTAAAAATTAAAGATAAAAAAACCGTATTTAGTAAAACTTAAAAAAAATTTTTACTTGGACTTAAAATGATACTTTTCTTTGAGTTATCAAAATGTCTAGACGCGAGGCAAAAGGAACTACGAAAAACTAATATAATACAAATATAGTAAGTACTACATTATTAAAAAATAAAATTACAAGTTAAGCTACTAACATTACTACATCTAAAAAAAATTACAAATAAGACAATTAAATAATAGTTTAAATTTTGATAAATTTTTAGTAAATAAATGATTTTTAGGTTTAGACATATAAAAGATTCAATAAAAAACTTTTACTGTGCTTTTTTAAAAGATTTAATAAATAACTCATCCTAATTGTTCATAGCAAACTTTCATTCAACATTCTTACAACTGTATTATTTAAATGTAGAACTTGTTTATTTAACAACAATAATATTGAAATTAATTAGTAAAAATAATAAAAAGTACCCTAATGTTACTAAAAATAAATTCATTTTATTATATTCAGATATTGTTTTATTAATCATTTACCAAGTTGTATCAAATATCGTAACCATGCACCAAGTTGTATTAAATGTTGTTTTATTTGGATGTTTACTCGTTGTTGCGTCTCCAAATGAAAAAGGTATTTACGTATAATACAAGTAAACAAAATTATGTTGGAACAAACTTAAAAACACAATTTACTTTTTCGTTTGGTTTTTAGATAACGTTTTAACAGCACGCGATCTTTTGGAATCAATTGCGCCTTCATATCAGCTTGTTAAACTTCCACCTGGATTTCCTCCTCTTGGAAGCATTAATACAGACAAGTTTAGTTACAAAACAACCGGAAATCTTATAAGAGTTTCTGCAAACTTTGATAAACCAGTTGTAATGTTCAAAGATTTTATAAAAATATCCCAAATTAAAATGAACTTTACTTTCGATAAAAGCAAACCAAACAACTCTTGGGAAGTTTCAGTTAAAGGTTAGTATATTTTAAACGTTTTAAGATTATTTGAACGCATGCGTTTAGAAATCATTATTAGCAATTCATTAGTTCTAATAAGTTCTGTATATAATAATGAGGTAGTGGTGTAGTGGTAGAGCGCTCGCTTCATAAGCGAGAAGTTCCGAGTTTGATCCCCACCACGTTCCTGGTAGTACCGAGCTCAACATGTTTCTCCGCGCAGCGGCCTTGTTCTGGGTGGTTCGTGTTTCGAAGTTATAGAGTTGAGAAAGGGTTGTAACCACAAAAGTAGTGGCCTTTTTGGCCTTGGAGAGGTAAATAATTAGAAAAAAAAAGTTCTAAAATGTGCACTCATCAACTTGTTATCTATGATTAAATGGTGTATTTTGCTTTACCCTCAAAACCCCACTTAATGTAAACAACTTTAAAAACAAAATCAGTCTGAGACATCTTATGAGTAAACTGTTATCTTGGAAAAAGTTTGGATATTAGCAATAGATACTGTAGCAACTTTTAAAAAAAAAAAAAAATATGTTTAGTACCTCGTAGTCTGCAAATTTTCAATTTAATTGAAAGTGGTAGTAAACTAGCAGAAAACACTGAGCTCATAATCAAAAGGCTCAAAACTTAAATTAGTTGTGGCATCCGTGGCGCAGTGGTTAGACATCTGGCTCAGAATCAAGTATTAAATATGATATAAATATGCAGAGCTCTTAGAATAAAAACTTTTAAGTCTAATTTCCTAACAAAAAAATCGCACCCCGAATGAAGTGCTAATGTAAATTGGGATTTAACTAGTTTAAGGTGTCTAATATACGTTAATGCTGCTTAATTTGCTTCTAAGCTCTCTACAAAGCGATTTTGTAAAGTGTGTAATGAACCCCCAGTTTTAAAGAATACACAAAAAATAATAAAAAGAAATAATTGAAATTATAAAAATATCTTTTTTGATTGATATTTTTAATTGAAAGTGAGCTTGCTCAGAGTTTTGACTTTGAATTATTAATAAACAATTTTACTTTAACTCAGCGGGCACAGACGTCCGTATAACGTCTATACAACGCATTATAGACTTCGCAAGTCCGTATGATATTCTTAAGACGTCCAACAAACTTTCTGTACCCGCTGGAAAAAAAAAATCGCTGGTAAAAATATGTATAAACTAGCAGGAGAGTTAATTTCTTTTTTAATGCTTTCTTTCAATAATATGTATATCGGTGAATCCTTAAAAAGTATCGATTGGTTCCTAAAAAAAAAGAGGTCCTCAAAACTAATATTTACCCGACTGAATTGTGTCAAATACCCAGCTAGCCGACTAAATTCGTAAAAATACCGACTATGATATTAAAATCACCTTCTTTGAGCGGGGAGTGGGGGTTCTGATTCAAGAAACCATTGAAATTGCAGTCAATTTAATTTTGCTCCGTAATAAAAACATTAAATTTACGAAAACTGATTTAAAAAAAACTATTCCCATTCGCCACTTCGCAAACACTTTTTAAAGGACAAACCTATGATCAAATCGATGGTGTAGCAATGGGTTCTCCACTGGCACCTTTTCTTGTCAATTTGTTTATGGGTCATTTTGAAAATAAATGGATTAAAATTTCAACGGTGTAAAACTAGTTTTCTACAAAATATACGTTGATAACATTTGTGCTGCTTTCGAGTCAGAAAATGACGCACATCTTTTTCTTAGATATATAAATAGTAGACACAATTCTATTTCTTTTACTAGGGAACAAAAAGTAAACTCAAAAATATCTTTTTTAGACGTAACTCTTCGTAAAACTAATTCTTCAGTTACCACTACCGTTTTTCATAAAAAAATCTATTCTTCACTAATTACTATAGTTTCATTTCGTACAGAGTTAGTCAAGTACAGAGCTCGTACAAAGTTTTGTACAGAGTTAATGAAATGCTTGTTTGATAGAACGTTTAAAATTAAGTTTAAAATAGTACTAAATTTGGGTTTCACTCTGGCATAAACGACCTCTTTAAAGTATTTCAAAGAAACATGTACCCATCTTGGCTCATTCCAAAAATAAATAACTCCTATTTAAACAAGATTAAGATTGGGCACTTTCACACATTGTGCAAACTCCACTTAAGTATGTTCATACCTATGCCAAATGAGAAGACTTTGCAAAAATTTGGGATGGCAGAGGACTGGGAACAAAAAAAGCCCTAAAACGCTTGCCCCCTCCTGCCCAATTGTGAGGGCACTAATGTAGTAAAATTTTCAACTTTACTATCTTAAAATAAAATTAAATCTATCGACAGATTATAAATTTTGTGGAAAAACATTGTAAATTACAAACGCTATGACCATGCAAAACTTAAACCTCTCATTTTTAGAGGAGGGGGGGGGGGAGGTTTCGGAAAATTTGCATAATCATAGCTTTTGTATATTTTTAAATTTAAATTTAGTTTAAAATAATTTAAGTTGAAAATTTTGCTATATCAATGCCGTCACATTTGGGCAGGGAAGGGGCAAACCTTTTGAGGGCTTTTTTTGCTCCCAGGCCTCTGCCACCCCAAATTTTTACAAGGTTTCCTCATTTGGCATAGGTATGAACATACTTAAGTTTGGAGTTTGCACATTGTGCGAAAGTATCTCATCTGAAACATCAAAAAATCCTGCGGGCGCCTACGCCATCTACAAACGACACTTTCTGTTTAGCTACTATTTTTTATACGTATTGGGTATCTTTTTAACTTATTCTTTTGTTATTTCCTATTTCTTTAGTATGACTTGATAAACTTTTTATTTGATTTTATTGTATTTTTGTAATTATATTATTATTAGTTTGTACAAGAATAATTAATTTTTGTATAGTTTTTTTTTGTTTCTTAACACCATTATAGGTGTTTTAACAAATTTTAAATATTAAATTTTAAATCAAGATGACTAGTGTTAGTCAAAACATGTGTTGTTTTTTATTAATAAAATGGTTTTACAAATTAAAAAAGTTGTCTTGTTTATGAAAATATATATTTATTTATATTTTAATGATAACTGTTAACCAAAGTAATTTAAGCGAACTCAAACTTTCGATTGTTTCAGTGTTTTAGACGTACTTAATAGTTATGATAAAAGTTATCAATAAAATATATATTTATTACAAGTGCGATTTTGCATTAACCCCTGAAATAACTATTTCAGGGGTTAATGCGCCACCCCCAATCCCTGTCGCCCCCTACTCATGCCCATACTCCCCTACTTCAATATGCCACTGACAACAACATTTATGTGATTCACTTAAACTATAACAAATAATGTTAAATATTCTTTATTTAAACACTTGAATAAATTTAAGGCGGTACATCTACGAGATCTTGTATATAAAACAAATGCTTTTGTTTTAAGTTGTAAATTTGCTTATTTAGTTGAGGAGCCTATCTGAAAAACGCGCTAAGTCACAAAATTAAAAGTTTTGAGTTAGTTCTATTTCCACATTCTAAATACTGAAATCTATTACCTAGTTAAATACTAGAATAATTAAATGATTTTGTCCTAAAAATAGTTCAAGAAAATATCAATTAATGCTCAATTAGGCTTGATAAGTTTTCCAGCCAACATTTGGTTTAAAAAACACATGTTTTATACGCCTAAAGAACGTCTTTTTTAAACCAAATGTTTGTCTAATTTACTCATAATTTAGCGCGTTTTGCACACGGGCTCCTCAAATATGCATCATATTTGATATAATATGCTCATATTTAAATGCCTACGCATTTGTCATATTTACGTCGAATAACATTCATATTTATGTTCATAATACACTTCTAGGTAAACAGTTAGAATTAGCAACCCTCTGAATAAGAAAGCTTAATGAGGTAAAGATCTAATTGATTTTAGGGAATTATAAGAAATTGTAAGAGGCTTTTCCATTTTAGTGTTTATTTTTTTACCTGTATACGTTAAACTTCAAGTTATTACGTAAGACCCTTATAAATGATAACGTTTTAAATTTTAACCGTTATAATTTATAAGGGTTAAACATATGTAAGTTAAAGTTTAACGAATATCATAATTACAATATAATTAATATAGTTATAATATAATTATTATAATATCACATTTATTAAATATTATAAATAAAGTGTGCAGGTATAATAACCTTATAATAAATAATAATAAAATAAATAATAATAAAAAAATAATAATATATATTAATATAATTATATATTAATATAATTATATATTAATATAATAATATATATTAATATAATAAATAAATAATAATAAAATAATAAAAAATAAAATTATAATACCTGCTTTTATAATGGAAGATATATTTTGCTTTAATTTTATTGTTATGAGTCAAATTGAATAAGCATTTCTTTATTATTATCATTTTTTGATTGTTTACTATAAGGTAATACTTAGTTGTGAACAGTTTCTCTTTTAGGTGTGTTTAAAGTGCTAACCTTAGCCTGAAGTTTTTTTCTATCTTCTTATATTTTGTTTTAAATATAAATTGTTTACAACTTACTGATCTATTATTAAAAAACAAATAAAATTCAAACTTTTTCAAAATTTCTTTTTTAATTCCATTAAAACTAACATACAGAGAATTTGGACATTACTATAGTGTTTATCTTAACTACTGTTTTATCTGAGAAAGTGCATCCATCACAAAGTTACTCACCGCCAAGGTGTCCATTATTTAGATATCCATGACCAGCATATAAATCTGTTAGATTTATAGTTCATTCCTAAACAGTGACATCATTTGTCTTTGTTTTAGACTTGACGCTTCAGCAAACCATATATGTTAATTACATTCTATCATTAGTTTTATTATTGCATTTTACTTACTTTAACATTGCTATCGTAGTGACTTTATATATTTGATTAAAGCCTAATATTAAATATTGTATTTTATTGCGGATTCACAACAAATCAATCAAATATATATTTTAAAAAATTAATGCAAAAATGTTAAAAAGGTACTCAGTGACAATCCGAGCAAGAAGGATTACATTTATTGGAAGAAGATGCTAGTAATATATCTAGAAAAAAGTAGACATATAAGAAGAAAGTACACTTGAAGTCTTATTTGTTTTATATGAAGTAAAAACCTTTACCGTAGTTTAAGATGCAACCTCATATTGATGCAATTCTCCACCACAAATTTTAACATTTGTACAACATAGAAGTTTGTTAATATGTGATGCTTTTATTGCAGGCATTTACTTGTTTACTATTCGAAAGTAGCTACTCAAATTTACAGAAGAGAATCTAAATATACATTACAAAACAGAACTTACTTTGGAACTGGTCACTGGAGATGCTCTCAATCTAACAAAGACAATCGTGATTGCTACAACTATACTACCAAGTTTTGGAGCTACAAATGCCTCTATTTTCATTAAAAGGACTACTGTGTACCGTTACCAATGAAATACCACATCAGAGGATGGTGAGTTTCCAACAATCATCAATAGTAGGTACCCTACTTCTAGATTTTTCAACAGAACAGGATTTGACAATACTTTACAGATGACAGATCAGACAAAAGGAAACTCCACTCATTGACAAAGTCTAGCTGATAGAGACAATATCTCCCTATTTTGTGGGTTCACAGCAACATCGTTAAGGTACTTTAAACAGTAGATGTTATACTACTTAACAGATAAAAAAAATGTTTCTGTTTTCTGGTAAACTCAATGATATTAGTTTGTTCTTAAGCAAATAATGTAATTTTTTAACAGTAAAATATTTTATTGTTTATATTATTATTATTTTTTTTAATTCAAACTCCTGTTTTAAAACATAAATAAAATAACCAATACTTTGTCATAATGATATGTAATATGGTTTTGGATCTTCTAACTCTACGGCTAACTTGCTGACTGCTGTGACTGAAATATTTTGTCATGCATTAGAAAAAGGCAGTAAGGCTAAGGTTAATGCTCATGACATATTTTAAGCAATTGATAAAGTTTAACATGCTGGTCTTCTCTACAAGCTTGCTTCATATAGTGTATCTGGAAGAGTTTTTGAGATTATCAAATCATTTCTTTCTAACTACTTTATCAAAGTTATCCTTGAAGGCCAACATCTTCTTTATTTCTAGTAACTTCTGGGGTCCCAAAGTTCTATCCCTGGTCTTGTTTTGTTTCTTATCTGCATTAATAATCTTCCTGACAGTCTTACGCCTAAAGTGGCTATATTTTGTTTGCTAATGACTCAACCTTATACTCCTTTCTTGACAAAAAGCCTTTTTTTTTTGATTGCTTAGAAGTGACTGCCAATCTCGAATCTGATCTTACTTCTATAACAGATTAGTGCTTGCAGTGGCTTGTGAGTTTTAACTCCAATAAAACTTAGTTATTTACTGCAAACAACTATCGAAATACTGTTGACATTCTTATATTGATGAATGGAAATCCTCTCACTGAGTCCTCTTCTTTACATATTCTTGGTTTATTATTTACTACTGACCTCTCATGGAAACCATATATACAATCAATCGCTAAGTTAGCATCTGCTAAGGTTGCTTCTTTTCTACCTTCAAATCTCTAATTTCTCCCTATATAAAATACTGTTGTCATATTTTGACTGGTTGATTCTCTTTGTCTTCTAAACAAGGTCCATAAACGCATTGTAAAGCTAATTGAACCTGCTCTATATGCCAGACTTGAGTTGCTCTCCTGTGGTTGTATGGAAATTTGCGTATCATTTTTGCAATTTTCTGTTGTATTAATCTATTCTAATATTGCAAGGATAAATATACTTTATCCTATATTGAAAGTTATTTAGGAAATACATTATTAGTAAAAACAACACATTACAATTCTTTACTATAAATGTTATTAGGCTTCCGATTACAATACAATTCTTTCTTAAATTGACTCTTTCCTCAAGATTAGAAATGCTTTGATAATCGTGATTGTTTTGAGTTTATACTTTCATCTTTTCTAACTGATAGACTTGTAAAATATCCCATCACAGCAGTATCCTATTGTCCTTAATATCTACTTTTCATTTTTGCAATATCTTGATAAAATATTTCACTGCACTCCCACTTACATTGCCCATGTTTCCATGGAAAAAATCTAGATGTGAATTAATGAACAAGAATTTTTATGGACAGACAAACCAGTTTATTGAATTTTTTAATAAGCTTTTTAACCAGTTGTAATTAAGGTCCTTGCAATTTCCAAGGAATCTACGAAGTACATCATGAAATGCACACCAAAGCATCTATTTTAACTTTTGCCATCGCTCTTTCAAGTTTATCTGACTTCAAAATTTTTTTATTCGGGGTCCAAGAAAAACACCTGCTTTTATCTTGACACACACTAAAAAATTCTTGGTAAACTTTTCCTGTAAAAAGACGTTTACAAACTTTTTTACTGTTTTAATTTTATACGAAATGGTAGTAATTAAACTTTGTTGGAATCTACTGTAGGCTGCTTGAGAATATCGAACAATCCTGATTGTAGTTTCTCTTGTGGGTGGCAATGAACTTTCTTGTAATGATCATCATCAGCCCTGCTGTCCCATAAGTAAAAGAAACATGAACACTTTTTGTATCCTCATTGCAAGCCAATCAAGAAAGCAAGAATCTTGAAATCACCAAAAACATCCCACATAAATTGAGAACAATTTACTTTGTCAAGAAGTTCTTTATCATAGACATTATCTTTTTTTTCCTGTACCAAGTGTGCAAGTGGCAAAAATTATTTTGTGGCAAAGATATTTATTAATATTGTGGAGCAACGCTGCTTTGAGACTTTGCTTTGAACTATCTATGAACAGTCGTCATTGTCCAAGATCATGCCTGCGACTAAGAAAAGTAAACAAACTAATCACATCATTACAATAACATAGATCATCACACAAGCCATAGCAAACTTCATAGCAAACTGTATAAATAAAATTATTATATAAATTATTATATTATATATTATTATAAACTTCAATTTTTATTATTAATATTTAAAGTATTAAGTATTTAAATTGGTTAAGTAAGTTTAAGTTAACTTTTTCTGAGTAAAGTGCTCCTCATGGCAGCACAGAGATGCTTTTAATAAAATATTTCACTGAAAGTATGGTCGAAATTATTTTCTGAAACACAAATAAAAAGGTTTGGTTTATGTAATCAAATTGAAATGCAGACTATCCAAATTCACAGCAACAATGGAAGCCTGTTACCATTCTTAGGTATTTTAATTTGCGCTGTGCTAATAATTCCAATACTGATCATACTTTTGACATATGGTATTAGGTCTTAATAATTCCAAAACATTATGCGTTTTTTAAGATTTGATGACAGTAGTACACGCAATGGACAATGTGAATGCAAATTTGTCCCATATTTACAAGCCTAATTTAACTATTGATGAATAACCATATTCTTTTCAGTCAATATATTTCATCAAAACAGGTTAAATATGGTATCAAAATATGGTGGGTTTGTGATGCTGAAAACACATGTCAAAAAGTTTTAAGGTACCCAGGTGTGAATGGAGCCATGATTAAAGTTGATACTGATTTTTTATATTTTTTATTTATTTATGTTTAACCAACACATATCACTTATTTTTAATGTAATTAATGATAATTTTTAATGTAATTAATGATAATCCAGAAGATCAAATTGAAATTTTTTTCAGATTTATTTATACAAATGCAACTCGGTGGATACTTGAGTACACGGGTATTATCACAAGGGTTAAATCATCTGGCTTATTCTTGTTGTAAATGATAAGTGAGGCAGAAAAGTTATTATTTGAACAAAAGCTTTTTCTATGTCTTTGCTACTGTTACTGCTGACTCTAGAGTTGAAATATTTATGGCATTTTCCTATTTAAGGGAATAAAAAAGCAACATTTAGCAACATCAACATAGACATAAATAATAGTAGGGTTCAAAATGTCATTAAAAAATAAATGCTTAGTAAATACTTCATATTTAATTATATTAAATTTAAGACTTTTGCGGAGTATAATGAGAATTATGCTTACATCTTGTTATTGTTGTGGTACTGGTAGGCTGTAGATAATGGTATGTCTGGATATTGAAGAGCATGTCTTCCTTAAGCTTTTCTCTACTACAAAATACCAATTATACAAAAGTAACAGTCATCCTGATATTTCTAGGGCACTTTCTGTACTCTGGAAATAGCAAAAGGCAATGCTTTTTACCTCATACAGGTATCATCTTTTTCTTTATATATACGGAATTCCTGATATTTTATTCAACTTTTTCCAGATTTTCAAAAAGTTTTCCATAACACAAGTTTTAAATATTTTTGCAATATATATGTTTTTAAAATATTTAAGTCATTACCCATACAAAAAAAAAAAAAAGTTATAAAAAATTTGAGAAAGCCATTAGTTTAAAGTTAAATTAGGACAATTGAAAGGAAAATAATTTCTTGATTTTTTTTTCAAAATGTTTTCCGATTTTTATGAATATGACCTAGATGATCTCTGCTCATAACCATTCTGCTTGAGTAGTTTGGCAGGTTCCACATATATATTTCTACAAGGGGCCCATAGCTCCTTCTGATCATCCATGGGAATTTTCGATTATTTCGCATACGCTCTCCCTGTTATGGTACTATTCATAATTTTATATAATACCTGCTTTTTGCTAATATGATATCCACATACATAGCAAATACATGGGCATCCTCTAGTAGCCATTATGAGAAGAATGTAGCTTACTCAACCCTAGTTAGAGTAGTTCAAGATATTTTAAAAAAATATTGCCTTAAGCTCAAACTTTTAATGCGTATTTAATAGCAGGCTTGCAAAATATTTTTATACATTTTATGAAAATTTTACATGAAAATGGAAAACCTTGTGTTTAAAGTACCTATTAATGAAATCTTTTTCCATCTACAATATACATATTATTATCTATCTTGTAACCTTTCTACTACTGGTCCCTGTCTAGACTTCGAAAGACACTAACAACCTATGAAATGTTTTTTGACACATTAACAATGTACTGTGGGGATGTGACTTTTTGGTATCTTTTGGTATCGGAACTTTGGTTTGAAAGTAACTGAAAAGTCATTGGTTTTATTTAATTTTTTAAAAAAGTCACCTACCATGACCCTTGATTACATACCGGCTCCCATATATCAGTGAATTTTTTTCAACAACAATTTTTACCTAAAAATTGAAAAGGTCGTAATTTATGACATTTTGTTTGCAAGATTTTTTTTAAAATGTTTTAATAAAAAAGATTATGAATTTTGAAATCATTATTATATATATATATATATATATATATATATATATATATATATATATATATAATAATGATTTATATATATATATATATATATATATATATATATATATATAATAATGATTTCAAAATACATACATATATATATATATATATATATATATATATATATATATATATATATATATATATATATATATATATATATATATATATATATATATATTTATAACTATAGGTAAAATATGATTTTTAAATTTATTTTAGGTTCACTTGTAATTGGTTCTTCAGTTATTGAAATTGGTGTTAATTCTTCAGGGGACTTTAAAGGAAATGTTAAGTTATTACGTTTCAAAGATATTGTATCTGAATTTTTCAGAAACAATACGTATAAAGAGATTGGTATTGAATCAAATGCCATTTTGTTGGGAAATGCTACAGTTGAAGGAAAAATTATCAAGAAGCACAAAGCATTTAGTATTATTATTAAAGGACTTGTTACACTTGATGCAATTCAGCCATTTAGAATGGAAGTTAACATAGTAAAACAACCTGAGCTTCCCATAAACATTTATTCAGTGTTTGAAGTTAAAAATGAAAAACCTGAAAAAATTCTAAAGGAGATAATGAATCAAAAGACATTAAATATCCCTTTTTTTGCACACATGTTAGCTGGGAGTAGTTTATTTTCAGTCAAAAAAAAAATATTTGGAATCGCATTTTCGTACGATGAAGTATATAATTATAAAGACAGTACTTTATCTGGAACTATTATCGAAAAGGTTTTACAATCCCATGTTCCTCTAGGAGTTACTTTACTGTTTCCGCTACAGCTTCATAATTTGTCAGTGCGGTCTACAGACTCAGTTAATACGGCTTTTGTAATAAAGGAACCAAATTTTGATTTATTGATAGCACAGAGTGATAAAATGTCTGTAAAATCTGTAATAACCACTGTTTCTAAAGAGTTTACTAGTGCTTCAACTAAGATATTTCCTGAATTTATTTCTAAAAATCTTGAAAAGGCTTTTACCACTCATGTAAGCTTTGATTCTTCAACAAGTCTTTTTAGTATTTTTGTTCGATTACAAGAAGTTATTGAGCTAGTACCCAATCTCATTCGAATAAGTGTTAGTAATTTTGTTTTGCAACGTGCCGTAGCGTTAGATAACAAAATAACAGAATGGACAGTTTCAGCAAAGGGTATTTTAAAGATTGGAAAATCTAATATTCAAGTGCAGTATGCAGAAATTTCTGATGAAGCTGGAAAACCATATGGTTTAACTGGTTCTATAAAAAAACTACCATTAGAAGATATCATTGAGCAATTTGACCCTGATTTTTATCCAAGTAACAATGTTAAAGACATGATAGAAAATACAGAAATCAGTAACTTAATAATTCGAAAAGTGCGTTTGTTCTCAAGGGTACCTCGGCTAAATGGAACACCACACATACTTATTACTGGTCTCACAAATCTTCCAGCTTTTGAGAAAGATATACAATTAGCAATGCTGTTGATTTATAAGTCATCTTATTGGCACTGTAAATGGGTAGCATCATTCAAACATACACCCTTAAGTAACATTATACAAGCTCTTACTGGCTTTGAAAGTCTTGATATAAATTTACTCCATAACAGTAAAATTATGACTACACTTATAAGCTCACCTCTTGCAACATATAGTTTACTTCCTCCACATATAATAACCACTCCTTTACTGAGACTGCCTGTTAAAAAAGCACTTACAATTATTGCATTACTTCGTTTCCCTGACAACTGTGGTGATGATAAAATGTGTATAACAGCATCTCATCTATTAGATGTTTCAAAATTGTTTACTTTAAAAGGAACTTTAGATTTAAAAGATTTTTATCTTAATGCTAATATACCATACAATTTAAATCTTTCGTCACAAATCCATGGTATAAACAATACTTTGCAGTTTACTATTGGAAAAAAATCACGTTTAGATATCAAAACTACAATAAAATTCCCATCATTAGACTTGGTTTTTGATGGAAATATTCATATCCTTAAAAATGGGGAAGCCATGCTAGAGTTATTTGATCGATATAAAATCTGGGAAGAGCCATTTGGGCTGCAGAGTTTATCGTTTATGAATCTTAATGTTGCTATGAAGTATCGTTCAAAAGCAGACCTACGCATAATTAATGTTAGAGGTTTATCTTTACTTGGCATCAATAAAGGTTATGAAATTAGTGCACCGCTGAAGCTTGAGCTTGACCCATCAGAGATCTATGCAAGTAATTTTTATGTTAATTTTTCTACAGCCAATCTTCCTGATCTAATGAAAGCGTTTAATATTCAAGCGGTGTTGCCAAATATTTTAAAGCAGTCAAGTTTACCAACTGGTTTTGTACTTATTTATAATGGACGTCTAAATCTTGAACCAGCAATAAAATTGAAAGGCGATATAACTATTTTTGAAAGGCGTTTAAAATCTGAAATTTCCATTATTGGACAAAATTTTATAAGAATTGTGACTGAAAACAGCCCAGCTCCTTTAATTTTCGCAAAAGGTCAAATTATTATTCAACAAGATTCAAAAATAAAGATTCGAGGGCCAAAATTGATTGCAGATATAACCAGTGATAAAGCAAAAGTTGTAGCAAAAGGTTTTGTTAAAATTCTAGGAATAGAAGATGATGTAGAAGTCACCTTAGATGACAATAGCATATCATTTGTTGTGACAGGAAAATTAATGGACTATAAAGAAACAACACTAACTGCATATTCAACTGTATCAACAGATACATTTCAGGTAAAGTTATATGTTTACAATGCAGTATTTAGTCAAATGTTATGTTTAGTGAGTTTGAAAAATGTTTGTTTGTGCTCATGTGCTTAGAACATTGTTGTAATGTGTTTAAAGCAGAGTACTTATGACTAGAGTTTGATGATGATGGTGAGTCAATATACAAAAATAGCAATTTAAGAAGTGTAGACATTTTTTGAATTTCTATATATAGCCGGCTTCTTAATTTTTATAAATTTGCTGATAAGATACTATTCATTAAGAAATTATAGACTCTTAAAAATGAAGTTAACTGTAGTATTTTTCTAATCAGTCACAGCTCTTTACAGGTAAGGTTTCTAATTAGCTACTACTGTCTGCAATAAATGGGCAAAATATAAGAAACTTGTTGCAGTTTAGAACTCAAATATATCTAAAAGTATATTGTCCATTTGCCTAAAAAGTCCGAATTTCAGCCAATTTGAGATGCTTGTAAATTTTTCTAACACTTTATTTTGATCTAAGATTACCAGCATATAAGACCATTAGACCCAACTATCTGAAAATGCAAACATTATAAACTTGTCAAATTCACACCTAAAATGCCAGCAATTTTAAATAACCCTATTTTTCAATAGTTGAATGCGTTATTGGAAATCAGTGCCCCTTTAACTTGCATACTGCCCCATGTGAGGGGTGCAACCAGTTATAAGTAGTTTCTTAACAAAAAGAAAGATATGGTTGGTTTAGAGACCTTTGTGGTTCAAGTGAAGGTCTCTAAACTAATTTAGATATTTAGATTTGTCGTGTATGTTTTGTTTATACTGTAGTGTAGTTTTGTGCATTGTTTATATTGATGTGTGCATATGTGTATTGTTAATATTGTCGTGCATTTTTTTTTTTTTTGTGGTGTTATTGCTGTTGTTTTCTTTTTGGTGTTGTTGCTGTTGTACTTGGAAGCCTAAAATTTCAAATTGCACCTATCTACACAATGCACATAATAATACGTAAACATTAGAATAATCAGATATGGTGTCACACAGGTCATTGGTTGAAATATAATGAATCTTTTCTAATGTTATTTTTAGATGCTGCAAATTTTGATTATACAGTGGTCGTTTCTTAATTGATCTATTAGTTGACAAGCTTTTATAGTAAAATTATGCACTGGAAAAATTACTAGATTTATATCATGTTTTTTATTGGCTTTTTTATCACTGATTCAAGGTGATTTCATCAATAGTGTATTTATTAAACAAAGTAGTAAGATTCTCTTTTAGTGTATCGGTATCTGGGCAATTATCGCAACTGTCGTATTGCAGTGTCGGTTTGTTAAGTTACGTATAACTAATGTTAAGAGATCTTTACAGTCTGAATTATCTGGTATTTTTAATGCTAAGAAGTTTTGCATTCTGGTGATACTCACTGGCGCCTACTGTGTGGAGACCTGAAACACCTCCAACATTTTTGACATCAAAACTCTAAAAAATGTTCTTTTATATTAACCTCATAGAAGTCTTTTTTGAAAATGTTGTCTTTTACCATCATTCATTGAGACATACTGTTTCTGCCCTGGACACATTTGAGAATATTTATCTGATTGGTAGAAATCATGAACTTGGTTTTTAACTTTCTCGTTAATAGATTTTTTTCTTTTTAGGAGTCTTACTTCTTATCATTCTTTAGTAAAATGTTGACATTAAAAATTTAATGTCAATATTTTACTAAAGTATGATAAGAGGTATGATAAAAAATAAATTTCATATAAAGTAGAAAATATAAAAGTTTTGAGTTTTTTTTTCATGAATAAAAAGATAATTTGGAGTCTGAACAAACTTTCCAGCTTTCCTGATTCAAACTAATTTTTTGAATGCAAGTTGCTTGCAAACACCTTTAATAATTGTAAAGATTACAAAAACAAATATTAACTGATTTTTTTTTTCATTATTGGATTAATATAAATATTTTTGTTATTAAATGCATTTTTTTGAAGACATTGTTTAAAAAAGTTTCTACTGTAAAAATGTATACTGATGCTTGAAGATCACAGTATTAGGAAATGATATCATTCCTTTTAATTTACCTATTTGTTGTGAAATTGAATGTTGTGAAATCAAATGTTGTGAAATTAAATGTTGTGAAATCTAATGTTGTGAAGTTAAATGTTGTGCAATCAAATGTTGTGAAATTAAATGTGAAAATAGAATGTTGTGCAATCAAATGTAAAAATCAAATGTTGTGAAATCAAATGTGAAAATAGAATGTTGTGAAATCAAATGTGAAAATAGAATGTTGTGAAATCAAATGTGAAAATAGAATGTTGTGAAATCAAATGTGAAAATAGAATGTTGTGAAATCAAATGTGAAAATAGAATGTTGTGAAATCAAATGTGAAAATAGAATGTTGTGAAATCAAATGTGAAAATAGAATGTTGTGAAATCAAATGTGAAAATAGAATGTTGTGAAATCAAATGTGAAAATAGAATGTTGTGAAATCAAATGTGAAAATAGAATGTTGTGAAATCAAATGTGAAAATAGAATGTTGTGAAATCAAATGTGAAAATAAAATGTTGTGAAATCAAATGTGTAAATAGAATGTTGTGAAATCAAATGTGAAAATAGAATGTTGTGAAATCAAATGTGAAAATAGAATGTTGTGAAATCAAATGTGAAAATAGAATGTTGTGCAATCAAATGTGAAAATAGAATGTTGTGCAATCAAATGTTGTGAAAATTTTTTTTATGTGCTTATGTTAGCTCTTTTTTTTCTTTTTTTTTATCATTTTTACCAAGTTTTTTTTTTATGTTGTTTTTCTTTTTATTATTGCAAGAAATCAACACAAAAAGATACTGAGGTCAACTCATTTATTTTATCTGATGTTATTGTCCAAAGATGCTGTCTGATACTAAGCGCTGTCTGTTGCTAAGGTCCAATATTCTCAGATTACTAAATTTCATATTTTATCTATAAAATTTTGATCTAGAGACTTTTAGATCATTTTTAACAAGCTCATTAACAAAAACATTCCTCTTTCTAAATAAATACATGTTTCTTATGCATGGACCTCTCCCAACATTCTTATCCATGGATCTCTCCCAACATTCTTATCCATGGACCTCTTCCAACAATTAGGCAGAACTATAAAATAATAAATCATAAATAACTATAAAATGTTATAGGCATATAGTATATATGTTAAAGAACTTATTATGAATAACTTTTTCTCTTAAATCACTTTAATCTAATCACTTCATTTATCTTGTGTTACCATAAAGCTAATCTACTGTTAGATGTTCAAGTTTTGTTCTCATAGGCTTTCATTAATGTCTGGCTAGTAATAAGCTCAATTCATATGGTGCATCTGGAAAAATAAACTTCTAGTAAATTCTTGGGCACCACTTCTGAAATTTTATCCTTGCGAATGTGTTGTTTCTATTTTTTATTAACAATTTCCCTGATCTGAAAAGTGACTTTTAGTTGATAACTTTTTTATAGTATTTCTAGTCTTACAAGGTAGACAAACTTTGTTTCCTTTTGCTTTTATGTAATTTTTCTTATGTGACAGCTTGGGTCTTGCAGTGGCTGGTGATTTTTAAACCCAATCAAAACTCAGTTGTTTACTAATTGTCAAAATTTTTTAGATATTTCAATATTGATGAATGATAAAACTCTTACTGAGTCCTCTACTTCATATCTTCTCGTATTAAACTTCATTACTGACTTCTGATAGAAGCTATTTGTTCAATCAATTGCAAAGTTAATATTTGCTAAGTTTGCCTCCCTATAATGTGCTCACTAGTTTCAAACTCCTAATTTCTTAATTCCTGTTGTTCAATATGGTTGCTATTTTCTATCTCCTGATTTCCTAATTCTCGTTGTTCAATGTGCTCGCTTATTTCTAACTTCTAAATCCCTTATTCCTAAAACTTCTTTAAATCCCTTATTTGTTCTTGTATGGAATAATGATGTAATATTTTGTTTGTTGACTACATATTTGGTCTGTTGATGTCATTTTTGGTCTGTTGATGTCATTTTTGGTCTGTTGATCAAAAAACTACTCTCTTTCTTTTTGACAAGATCCATTGAAATGTTGTTAGATCCATTGAAATGTTGTTAGATCCATTGAAATGTTGTTAGATCCATTGAAATGTTGTTAGATCCATTGAAATGTTGTTAGATCCATTGAAATGTTGTTAGATCCATTGAAATGTTGTTAGATCCATTGAAATGTTGTTAGATCCATTGAAATGTTGTTAGATCTGCTCAAGTTGCTAAGCTTGAGCCTCCTTTTTTTTTCATGTTTTATTTATAAATAATATCGTGGTCATCAATTGTTATATCAGTTAGAATGATTTTGGTTCCATTAACTAAAACTCGTAAAAGTTGCATGCTTTAATTGTAACTTTTTTTGTGTTCAAAAAAAAAATTTAATCTAATTTAACCAATCCAAAAACAACCTAATAACAATCTTTAAGACCAGTGGTACGATGAATGCCTCTAAATTAAAGTTAGTGGTGCGATGATAATGAGTGTATCTAAATTAAAGTTAGTGGTGTGATGATAATGAGTGTCTCTAAATTAAAGTTAGGAATAATAAAAATTAATTTTTCAGTCAACCATCTATCAATCATTTTACTTGCAGAACAAATAATGGTTAGTTTGCCACCAGATTAGGTATCTGAGACTTCTTTTTAGCTTTAACTGAACAAGATTTTGTTTGTTTAGTTAACATTTCCTTTTATGTTTTTCTTTTTTATATTTATCTTGAGTCCTTTAATTTACAGTTTTATCTTTTCAGCCAGGTTTTGTTAGACTTTTGTAGATGCAGAAATTGAAATTTATTGTAAGAAGCAATTTTTGCAATAAATTTCCTTTTATCTGCATTCCAACATAAATTGTCTACATCACAAAACCACACAATAAACTAACACTAAACAATTCACACTAAACAACACAAAAAGCAATTAAAAAAATTAATTAGAATTACCAGGTTAAAACCACAATGTTAACATCAATAACTCAACCCTAAAAATGTTTAATGCTTTATCTAGTTTGATAAAAGCAATCAAAAAAGAAATAAAAGTTTGCATTTTAAAGTTTACAAATTTTCAGAATTTACAAATTTAGCAGTGAGACTTTTTTAGGAGACTTTTAGAAGATCATATATGTTTTATGTTACAATAAAGTGTTTGTTTAAACAATTTTTTTTTTATGCTTTATATTTGTTTACCCAATTAAATATTTTTGAAGATTAAGAAGAACTTATTTGAAAAAGAAAAGAAATTTAGCTTTGTTAAAAATTATATATTTATCTCCCATCGCTAAGGGGGCCATTATAGCCTAGAAGTCTTTTCTTTTTTTTAATGTTGTTAAAATGCCCTCTCAACTAAGAAGCAAACATAAACATTAAGGAGCAAGGCTGCTGCAGGGAGAAACAAGTACTATCAGTGATGAAGCGAGTACTCGCCACAGTATGTTCTACAATGATTTTGAGTATACTCATATTCTAATGGGTTTTATATTTTTTGGTATAAGGCTGTTTTGCAGAAATTTAAATATATTTTTATATTTTTATGCGTTAAACTGTTTTCTGGACATTCTATTGTGTTTTTATATTTTTAGGTGTTTGGCTGTTTGGCGGATATAGCTAAACAAGTTCAAGACTTGTTAATTGAGACAATATCAAAATCAGCTAATCAAAGCATTGCAAATATGGAGAAGGCAGATAATAATCTTATTAATGCCCAAAAGTATTATGAGAAAGCTGATAGAGAGGAATTGAATGTACGTAATCAACGTGATAGGGCTAGAATTTTCTATGAACAGCAATTATTAGAATATGGCAGGTTTGAAGTTATGGCAAATGACACGTGTGTAACTGAGAAATGCCAAGTTCGTAAGTTAATTTTTTAATCTGATTTTGTAACTGATAAATGCCAAGTTCGTAGGTTAAATTTCTGAAGGAATTCACAGATCAGATAAAATGATGCATAACATATTTACAAAAATGTAAAAATGTGAATGCTTATAAATATATATATATATATATATATATATATATATATATATATATATATATATATATATATATATATATATATATACACATATATATATATCTACTATAGCATATTTATGTAAGCATTTGCTCACTTTTTTTTCATATCTAAATTGATTCGGTTTTTTTAATAAAAAGAAGTAAAAAATGAAGAATAATGAATAAAAAGATTGCTGCCCCATGCCAAACCCTCAGTTGATGTAGCAGCACTCCACTGCGAGTCAGGCTATTTGTCAGTCGATGTATGTACTGAAGCCCCCGGCAACAGGCTGTTTTAGTATGACATCACACTGGTCACTTAACTCAGCAGTATAAGATATATATATATATATTTATATACATATGTATATATATATTTATATATGTATATATATATTTATATACATATGTATATATATAGTTATATACATATGTATATATATTTATATACATATGTATATATTTATTATATATACATATGTATATATATTTATATACATATGAATATAAAAATTTATATACATATGTATATATATTTATATACATATATATATATAAATATGTATATATATATATATATATACATATGTATATAAATATGTGTATATATATATACATATGTATATATATATTTATTTATATACATATGTATATATATATTTATTTATATACATATGTATATATATATTTATTTATATACATATGTATATATATATATTTATATACATATGTATATATATATTTATATACATATGTATATATATATATATATATATTTATATACATATGTGTATTAGGGTTATGACTTTTTTTCAACCCCATGCTCCTGTACTGTAGTTTGATGAACTTTTACCTAAAAAGCATGAAATGAACTATTATTTGCATATCTTTTGAAAAAAGTTCACCCCGCCATTGAAAAATCGATTTTGACATAAAATCGATTTTTAAATGGTGGGGTGAACTTTTTTCAAATGATATGCAAGTAATAGTTCATTTCAAGCTTTTTAGGTAAAAGTTCATTAAACTACAGTACAGGAACATTAGGTTGAAAAAAAAAACAGATTTGGCATCTAAATTTGAAATATTTAAAGATGATCAAATTAAAGAATTAGAAGAAAAAGTGAAAATGTTAGAACTTGAAAACACAGCATTAAAAGAAAAAGTATTAAAACTTGAGACCACCGCTAAACTACCGCCTGAAAATTCAACATCTACTATAGTAAATTCATGGAGTAGTTTGTTTCAAATAAAACCAAAGTCAAATATGCCTGATTTGAATGTTCATGAATCACTTAATGTAGAGTTATGTGAAATGAAAAGTAAAGAAAAAAGTTTGATGATTTTTGGAATTGTCTAAAAAAGATAATATTTCTGATAAAATAGCAGAAGACCGAGAAAATGTTGATGCAATATTTCAAAAAATTGGAATTCAAAAATCAAAAATTGTTAAAATTCACAGGTTTAGGTCGAAAAATGATAAAACAGCACCAATGCTAGTGGAATTAAAAACTTCAGATGATCGAATTGAAATAATACGATCAGCCAAAAATCTAAGAATAGATAAACAGTTCAAAAATTTATTTATTAACCACAACGCAACGTGATCTTGTAAAAAACTTCTTGTTCAAAGAAATAAATTGAATGATCAACTAAATAAAGAAGGCGTCAGTGATTATAAATATGGGATTCGTGACAACGAAATTGTTAGAATATCAATTAAACATGTATAGTAATTTCAAAGCAAAAACTATTAAAATTAGAAAGAAAAATAATGATTTGTCAACTAGGAAAAACATCAAAAGAGTTACAGCAACTAATTGTTTAAAAGATTACTGCATAAAAAAAAAACATTAACAATCCTAGTCATACAGTGTGGTTAACAAATGCAACATCACTAAGCAACAAAATTGATGAAGTTAGAGCTGTAATTGCAACTTGAAAACCTGATGTGTTTTTCGTTTCTGAGACTTGGTTTAAACAAATATCAAATATACAGGGTAGATGCTCGAAATCCAGACAATTTTAAATTTGCCGGCATTTTTTTGTTTTTAAATTCTATGTTGTAAAATTCAAACTTAAATCAAATCAAACATTGTACTCTCGGGAAAAAAAATAAAAATTGCAAATTTAGCACATCATGTCAAAGGAATATGACCGTAGAGTTGCAGTGGTTGAGTCCCTCCGCGCCGGGCACTCTGTCCCAGAGATTATAAAATGGTTTGGCTTCCCAAAAAGCACAGTTTATGATATTGCAAAGAGGTTTAACCATGGTGCAGAGTCTGTAGAACGAAAAGACTGCTCATAAACCAATCAGGAATAAGGCCTTCATCAGCAGAGTACAGAAGTTGATCAACAAAAACCCCAGCACCTCCATCAGGAAACTGAGCAAAGATATGAATGTGTCTCATTACACCATGAGAAGAGTGATCTGTGATGACCTTAGGTACAAGTCCTATGTCCTGAAAGTCAGGCAGATGCTGTCTCTGAGAAGAGAGTGGCTGAGTGTTCCGTTCTTTTAGCATCAATAAAACATGAAGCTGCCGGTAAACTTCGTTTTTTCAGCGATGAGAAAATTTTTACTGTGGATGCCAAAGTGAACAGAAGAAATGACAAATGGTTGGCTCAAGACCCAGAAGATGTCCCAGTGATTGGTCAGACAAAATTTCCAGCCTCTGTCCATGTCTTTATGTCTGTTTCCAGCAAAGGCCATGTCATGCCACCACACTTCTTCCTGAAGGGCCAAAATGTCAACAAAGAAGTCTACTTGGACCTTCTGATTAAGGTGGTGAAACCTTGGATGGACAAGTGTTCCAATGGTAGGCCATATGTGTTTCAGCAAGACTCAGCTCTTACTCATACCTCCTATTTGGTACAGGGTTGGCTTGAAGAGAATCTCCCTATGTTCTGGTTGAAGCACTTTTGGCTCTAAACTCACCAGATCTCAATCCATTGGACTATTATGTCTGGGGCACTTTAGAACGTGATATAACCAATAAATCAAGTCACAACACTGTTGAATCTCTAAAGCGAGCAATTACTACTGCAGCTGCCAACATGTTGGCCGATGAGGTGGAGCACGCCTGCTCCAGGTTCAGGAAGCGTATCGAGCAAATCATTGAAGCTAAAGGCAGCTGGATTGAGTGAAATGAAAGCTCTTATATGTGTACATTACTGTTTAAAATTTCAGAAATATAGGTTTGAAACTAATACTTTTATTGTAATTTTTATTTTGTGTCAAAAAAGTCCGGATTTCAAGCATCCACCCTGTAAATATAATAAATTACCATTTGTATAGGTGTGATCAAGAAAAAAAAAGAGACGAGAGAGTTGGTATTTATATTAAAAACTCAATAGATTCTTCTGAGGTTAATATTGACCAACTCAACTCTACAAATATAGAACAAGTATTTTTCTTTGCAAATTAGCAAAGAAAAAATATTATTAGGGTGTATTTATAAACCTCCTAAATCGTCTGAAGAAACTAATAACACAGTTATAGCGTCAATATATAGTGCCAAAAATGCATTAGATAAAGGATTATTTTCAGAATTACTTATTTCAGGAGACTTCAACTTAGGCAAGATTACTTGGAGTAATGAAAATGCGCACTCTTCTGGTCACCATGAAAACTAATCTAATAAGTTTTTAACTTGTTTAGACAATTGCTTCTTCAAACAAATGGTACTGCAGCCCACATTTCAAAATTGACAATTGAAATGACTTATATTTTAGATCTAGTAATTGTCAATGATGACACCAGAGTTTCAGATATAATTCATTTATTTAAGCATGTGGAATTAAAAATCAAAAAAATCCTTAGCTAAACTAAGAATTAAAGCAAGCAATAAAAAGAAAAAACAATTTGTATATACGAATCAAGAAGTTAAGCTTGTATGATCACCAGTTAAAGAGCCAATTTAACAATATGAATAAGTTTGTCAAAATGCAGATTAAATGTGCAATTAAAAATTATGAAAGGTCAATTGCTGATAAAGCAAAAAGTGATCCAAAATTGTTGTATTTATATATAAATTGCAAATCAACAATTAAAAGACACATTAAAGCAGTTGAAAATAGAGATGGTACTGTTGTCATTGATAAAACACAAATTACTTGCACCTTAAATGACTGTTTTAATTCCGTTTATATATCTGAACGTTTGGAGACACTACCAGAAATCAAAAATAGATTTCAAACTATGTTAGAAGAAATATATATCTCTGAAGAACTAGTACAAAACTATATGCAAAAACGGATATTAGAAAATCTTTGGGTCCTGACTGTGTTCATCCATATGTATTGAAGCACACTACAAACAGTATGAGTTTTCCTTTATATCTTATTTATAAGAAATCAATTTTAAGTGGTTTTATCCCATACGAATGGAAAAAAGCTAATGTAACTCCTCTTTTCAAAAAAGGAAGTAAACTTAAACCTTGTAACTATCGTCCAATATTTTTAACTTCAATCCCCTGCAAAATTATAGAACGAATTATTAGCTTAGAATAATTAGCTGACAAAATTATTAATCATTTAAGTTCTAATAAACTTTTGACTATTCATCAACATGGCTTTAGAAAAGGCAGAAGCTGTACAACTAATCTTTTAGAGTACTTAAATATTTTAACTGGCAGCATAGACGTAGGAAAATCAATTTACGTATTATATATTGATTTTGCAAAAGCCTTTGACCGTGTTTCACGTAAACATCTGTTAATAAAGTTATCCACTTATGGCATTAAATTTAACTTATTAGATTGGATTAAATCATTTCAATCTGAAAGACAACAAAGAGTAGTCCTGGGTGACATAACTTCATCATGGCAAAATGTTGTGAGTGGAGTAGTTCAAGGTATTAATTCCATTATTATTTTTAATTTTTGTAAATGATTTACCAGAACAAGCAATTAATAATTCAAAATTGTATGCCGATCATAACAAACTTATTGCACCGGTTAATTCATTAATAGATTGTGATGTTGTGTAAAATGATATTGATAAGTTAGTAAAATGGGCATACAAATGGGACATGGACTTCAATATTGAAAAATGTAAGATAATGCACTTTGGTATACATAATAAAAACTTTGATTATTACATGACTGATAATGATATTAAGATCAAATTATTAACAACAAACATTGAAAGAGATTTAGGAGTATTGATATCAGACAACTTAAAATGGACAATGCAAATCAGAGCAGCAGTTTCAAGAGCAAGTAGTAAATTAGGTATTATTGCCAAAGCTTTTAATTATAAAGCTTGTGACTCTTTCAAAAAGCTATATTGTGCGTATGTGAGACCACATCTAGAATTTGCTGTTCAGGTATGGAATCCATTCTTAAAGAATGACATTGATATACTTGAAAATGTGCAAAGGCGTGCAACTAAGATGATACCTGAAATTAAACACCTTACATACGAAGAAAGGTTAATCAAACTGAACTTAACAACACTAACTGAAACAAGAAAACACGGTGCTCTAATTCAATTCTATAAATTTTTCCATTATATTGTAGATATCTCATGGCACAACCGCCTAAATTTTGTGAATCGTTATTGTTGTCTGGACCAGCTGCTAATACAAGATGCAATCAGTTTAAACACAGTTTATACACTTAACAGGTCAAAAGTCAAATTCGAAAACATTTCTTCACAAACCGAATTGTAAACACATGGAATATTATGCCACAGTCAACCATTGAAGCATTAATGGGTGAACATTCTCAAGAGCAAAATAGATAATTTATTTAGTATTATGTCGACTACTAACTAACTTCTGGAAGCAACGCTAACGACTACTAACTAACTTCTAGAAACAACATAAATTACTATTATTTGTTGTTTATATTGTTAACTATAAAATTATTATTGTTAAAGGCTGTCACAGATTTAACATGGCGTTAACTCAACATGGCGTCAACAGTAATAATTATTATTATTATAATTATATATTTATATGCATATGTATAAATATACATATATGTATTTACAAATATATATATATATATATATATGTATATATATATATATATATATAAATATATATATATATATATGTATATATATGTGTATATATATATATATATATATATATATATATATATATATATATATATATATATATATATATATACTTTGAATAATAAATGTAAACAAAGAAAAACAAACATTGATGTTTTTTTTTCAAAGCTTTTTAAAAACTATTGTTTTTTTAATTATCGGAATCATTAAAATAGCAGGTTTTTACAGAATGTAGATTTCTTTTAAAATATTAGCAATTCATATGTTCGTTTATAGTAAGTAAAGACTTTTTTTACTTATTTTAAACAACTACATCAATCAATAGCCTTGGAATACATTACATTAAAGTATCAATAAGTATATTTTTTTTGTAAAGAAATGTTCAAAAAAAATAGATTGCACCTTTTCACTTTTCTATTAAAATGAAAAAGTTTCTTTTTTACGCAATGCACATCATTTGTAAAACACAGATAACTTATTAGTATATTAACCAATTAATTTATAATTGATATATTATAACAAAAATTGTAAATTTAACATATTATTAGTAAAATAATTCTCATTAAATATTGTCAACTAATAATTTATAATTTATACCACATTTTGGAAAGTTTCCTCTTTTAAATGTGTCACATTTCAAAACACTTTTTATTTATAAGAAATGTAGACATGTTATATCTTCTATTTATGTTGGTTACAACAAACTTCTATTGATGTTAGCCACCTCAAACCATATTACTGCAAACTGGTATAAGTGTTTTATTAATTAAAAGAAAATCTTTTTACATGTTACTGATTTCTGAATGTTACCTGATTATATTAGGTAATTAGTTATAATTTAAAATATAAATATAATTAATTATATATTACATATATGTTGTTTAAACACTTCAACTAGATATACAAAGAAATTATAAGTAAATCCGGTACAAAATCCAGTGGGAAAGAGCGATTGTAAGAAGAAAAGTACTGGATCAATGTTTCTTTTTTTTATTATTATTATTTTTTTAATTTGAATTCACCTCCCCAAGGCCATGAAGGCCACTTAAGTCGAGGAGGCTACTATAGGTGTGGTTAAAAAACTCTCTCAACGCTATAACTCCAAAACATGAACCTTGGCGATCAAGGCCGTTGCGTGGAGAAACAAGTTGAGCCCGGTGCTACCAGGGACCTGGTGGTGATCAAACTCAGAACTTCTTGCTCATGAGGCGAGCACTCTACCACTACACCACTGCCGCATGTTTTATAGAAATGTTTTGCAATGGTGTTACAATAAGGTGATCATAGTTTAATAAGATCATATATTAAGTTTAGCCAAAAAACATCACAAATACTAAAATTGGTGATGTTAGTTAAGCCAAGAGAAACATCGAAAAATAGTCTACAATCAAAATATAAAAAGTCTAATGAATTAAACTAAATTAAATTAGTAAAATAGATATTGATTGTTTATTATTATTTAAAATAAATAATCAAAATTTTTTCATTAAATAATAATAAATTGTAACTCATATACGCGTACTTAAGTGCATATGAATCATTAACATTTTGAAATAGGTAATCTTTTAAAATGTGTGTCTTTATAATGACTCCAATAACTTTACAAAAACATTATTGTTTGTTTTACTTTGGATTCATTCATTATTCAAAACTAATAATATTTTAAACATATTTTTTTTATCATTTTCTTTTATCTGAATGCATCATGTGTTGTTTAACCATACCATGGTTGTTCTTTTAACTAAAAGGTTGTTTGGCATAGACTTTCTCTTATCCAGTAAAAAATACATTTTTCAATTTTAAACCTTAATATCAATTTTTTGAAGGTAGCATATTCTATAAATTCTTATAAAAAACAAAGAATGAAGGTGAAAGAGATTATAAATGTTCAAAGAATTAAATTTATACAAAGACGTCAGTTTTTTAAAATACGACAAGCAAGAAAATTGTCTTTCAAACTTAGTAAAACAATCTTTTTCAACCAATTTAAGTAGGTAGTCGTTATTAAATACCATTTTTAATTATTTTCAATGTTATAGAAAATTCCTTTGGTTAACAGAGTTTTAACTCTTGGCTATATGGTGTTCGCGTGGGTTTAAAACACAATAAATAAAATCATAATAAAACAACAGAATTTAAACCAAAATAAACTTACTTTGCTCAGTTCCTTTAAGTCAGCTCTTTCAAGTCAGTTCAAGGATCACTCTCCTACTGGTAACATGTAATCCTTTGGTAATCATAACTGATTAAAAGGAATATAGTTATTACTTATATCCCTTACATACCATTATATACCATAATATTTTTATTATATTACAAACTCAAAATTACAATATCTATAAAAAAAAAAAAAAGTAATCCCCCAAAACAGAGGTCCTCTAAAAAAATACCTCAGCTTAATTTATGAAATTATAAATATATAGTTAAGAAGTGTTATAAAGTACGCATTTTACGTAAGAAATCGTGATTTCACCTAGGCGTTTAACCAAAAACTTTAATCATTTCGAATGTTTAAATTGTTTTTGGATATTGTTTCTTTGGTGTTTATTTATATTAATTTATTATTGTAAAAAAATTTTTATTTGGGTTCATTAGTTTGGGTGCCCATACCGGTCAAACAGTATGGAGTTATGTCTAGGTACGGCACTGCTTGTTTAATTGAAAAAGGAATTATAAACAAAAAATAGTTTTTAGAAAAATACTCTATATGTTTGTTATTATATAATAGGGTGTTATTATATAATAGGGTGTTATTATATAATAGGGCGTTATATAATAGGGTGTTATTATATAATAGGGCGTTATTATATAATAGGGTGTTATTATATAATAGGGCGTTATTATATAATAGGGTGTTATTATATAATAGGGCGTTATTATATAATAGGGTGTTATTATATAATAGGGCGTTATTATATAATAGGGTGTATTAGGGTGTCCCAAAAAACAACATTTTTGAAAAATATATGCAGAGACCCCCTTAATGTGTTCTATCTAATACAAAAACACTAGATTTAAAATTTTTTTGAATAAAAAATATTTTAAGGGGTCCCTCAAGACCCTCAAATATTCAATGGGTCCCTAATATTTTCAAAAAAAAAATTTTTCAAAAATATGTCAACCTGGTACTCAAATGAAGCGAAATTATATAAAAATTTCAAAAATAATATAGATTTCAAATATAGAATTGTTATTTTGGTTTTATTACATGAAAAATTATGTTTTTTAACAAAAAACAAAAAAATGCTTTTTTTATGTATTTTTATGACAATTTTGATAAGTTAAAATTTTTCCAAATTAAATATTATTTTTGAAATTTTTATATAACTTTGCTTCATTTGAGTACCAGGTTGACATACTTTTAAAAAACTTTTTTTTTGAAAATATTAGGGACCCATTAAATATTTGAGGGTCTTGAGGGACCCTTTAAAATATTTTTTATTAAAAAAAATTTTAAATCTAGTGTTTTTGTATTAGATAGAACACATTAAGGGGGTCTCTGCATATATTTTTCAAAAGTGTTGTTTTTTGGGACACCCTAGGGTGTATAATATAAGTGTGTTGCTATCACTCAAAATTTTTTAAAAATGGTTTTTAAGTTTTTTTAGTTACTTGATTTCTGTTTATAAAATTATTACTAGGTTGTTTTGGTTGTCCGAAACTTAATCAATGTTGCAGACTAGATATTTTTGGACATTGTATCGCCTGTTCAAGTTGGAAAAAGTGTTGTTGGAAAAATATAAACCCTCTCTGTATTTCAAAACACGATGGATGTCATGTTATTAGAACAGCTGCTGAGAAAGTACTTTCTGAAAAAGAGGTTGAACAAATATTTGATTTGATTGTTTTTTTGTATTTTTTGAATCTAAAAATATGAATAACAAAGATATAAAGCATTTTTTCCACCTTAATTTTTACCTTCAACTTTTGGTCCTTTTTACTATTGATCCAAAGTTAATAATGATGATATTGATGATTATTTTTTATTAGGCTTCAATTATACAACATGGTATAGAACTAGATAACTTAGAACAGCTACTTACAAAAAGTGAAATCAATAAAGGGAAGCATCAAGCAGTGTTAGAAGCTGCTTTGGATGCAAAAGAAATAATAGAAGAAGACTCATCTCCTGGCTTGAATGGGGCTGATGCAATTCGCAATTTTGGATCCCCTTATGGTTGGGCTAAAATAAACAGTGTTTGTTATAATACAAGTATTGAACAAGCATCTACTGGGTGTATGCAGTTTCATGTAGCAGGTAAAGTTATCTATGCAAATATGCTGCTTTGTTTTATAAATCATCTTTATAAAACTTTAAAATCATTAATGGATGAAATAATGTAAATTTTTTAATTTAATTTGAATTAAAATTTTTTAATTAAAATTAATTTTTCATTTCACTAGTTGTTCTTTTTGATAAACCTGAGAAGAACATCAGCATATGGAGCTGTTTAAAAGAAGATCTTGTCACAGTTCTCACAGAGTCATTAGCAAACTATGTTTTTCCTAACATAATAGATACAACTTTAGATGATGTATCTTCAGTAACTGCGCAACTAAATGAAGCTCATGAGCTTCCTGATTTAGTAAAGATAGATGAAAACTTAAATCAAGACACGTCTAAGATTTTGAAAATAGTTGATGAGATTGAGGAAAAAACAAACAATATGGTACTCCCATTGCCTAATCCCACAAATCAAATAAATTTACCTGATTCTATTGAGGATGGTGATTTTGGAATCCAGGCTCCAAATACTTATTACTTAGATTATAATGAAGAAACAAACTCCACAATAAAACCATCTAAAGCTTCTGAATATTCTGAGTCAATTGTTGACAACGAATACTCAAATAATAATTTAAATAAATCTCCTCTTCAACTTCACTCTTCAAATTTTAAACCTTTCACAATTAAAGTTGAAACAAATAAAGATAGCAATAAACAAACTAATAAGCCTGTCCTTCCACAAGTTAATATCTCATCTCCAACAGATTATCCTGTTAAAAGCATACATATCAAAATAAGTGATCCTGTTAAAGTTGATGGTTTTATCCCATTTTCTGGTTCTGCAAGTGGCGAAACCTCTGCTAGTGGTTCAGCATCATCAGCTGGAGACGAGTTAAAACAAATTCTTAATAAAAATAACATAGAAAATAAGTACTTTGGTGAAGATGATGAAGGTTCAACTGATTCAAAAAATGATGATAACTCATCTGAGGATCTAGCTGAAGACCTTGTAACTGAAGAAGAGCTCGAACAAGACTTACCAAGCAAAGCAATGAAAAACAAATTAAAAAAAATAGAAGACCAACCTAAGTTGCTCTCTAAAGATGAACAAGAAATGAAAGAAATTTTAGAAAAAGAAACAAAAAATAAAAGCAAAAATAAAACAAAATCAATTTTGTTTCCAACCTCTTTCTTAATTCCAAGTTTCAAAGAGAAAAATAAAACAAGTAGTTCAAATAATAAAACGAGTAGTTCAAATAATAAAACAGGTTTTAAACTAAAAGAAGCTATAAAAACTTTGAAATTAAAAAAACGTCGCTTTAAGAGAGATACCGAAAATCATTCTTCTGCAATAATCACAAAAACCCCATTTTTTCAACCTAATAATAATGCTTTGTTTTCAAATCCTTTTTGGAATGTAAAACCTGACAGAGGTGTTTCAACAAAATCATTTCTCCCTTTTTCACCTCAACATCAAATGATGTCAAACATGATTAGAAAAAGATGGAAGATACCTGGTAAAATTATTGTTTATAAATTTCACATAGAAAATATATAAATTATTGTATAAACTTTTATGAGGCAATAAAATATTTTTAAAGTATAAAAATATTTTATTATGAAATTGTTTTATCATGTATTTAACTTGTGACTATTTACATATTTAGGTTGTGACAATATTCACATTTTTAAGTTGTGACAAAGTTTAGGTTATATGCACCCCACAACCTAATCCTTTTGAATGTACATTTTTTTATTTATTAATAATTTAGTTGATATAAGTACGGTTGTTTGCAAAGTACCTGAAATTATTTTAATTGTATTTTAATTCTGTTTCAATTATTTTAATTATGTGTTCATTTAATAAAGTATGTTATATATTTATTGTTCTTAAAATGCAACTTTTCAAAAACTTTTATATTCAAGAAATGTTTCTAAAAGCATTTAAATAAAATTTTGCTTTTTTAAGACCACTTTTGTATGTTGATTGCCATAAACTTTACTTTATACTAAAATACTTTATTACTAGGGTATATATGTGTGATAAATCTATTGTAGCCCTGAAGGTTCAGTGTATACATTTGATAAGGGTTTGGGCAGGCTACTATTATTATTATTATTTCTTACTACTGGCAGGGGCTTCAGTTCATTAATTGACTGACTACTAGCAGGGGCTTAGTACATTCATTGACTTACTACTGGCAGGGGCTTCAGTACATTCATTGACTGACTAAATAGTTGAAATATGCTCAGAAGGTACCGCACACCTTTTTCAAAAACAGCCTAATTTTCTACCATGAGTTTAAAAGTATTTTTTAATCATAAAAATAATTGTAGACTCACAATAGATTTTAAATCTTATGTCAGGAAATATTTACAATTATAAAGTTAAAATTTCTCTGTTAATACTATGAGGTTGCTAAGTGTTTCTTGTATATCTTCATATATGCCAATACAAAAACAGAATTTATTTTAGAGTAAGATGACCACTTTAAATGTTTTTATTTTTAATTTTTCTTATCATAATTCATATATTATATTAAAAATCTTTTTATTATATTGCTTTATTATATTGCTCAAACTCTTATAAATGTATTCATAAGATAACTTGGAACGGAGGTTCCAAAGTTTCTACAAGTCTAGGTTATGATTATAGAATTTTTAGTATATTTTCAGGTTAAACCATAGGTTCCAAAGTCCTGAACAATCATAGATTGCAAAGTTCTTACAACTAATTTACAAATATTTAGTTAGAAAGCAAGTTTTATAACATTTTACCAGTGAAAAACAGTATTTTTTTACCATTTCCCGTATATATTTTTCAGAGGTTTGGCCATTACTTGTCCTTAAATTTAAATAAAATAAAAAAAGTAAAAAAAGGTAAATAAATCAAGATAAAAAACAAGAAAAATAAATAAAAATTAAAAGTTAAAAGTAAAAAATGTTCGAAAATGAAAATAATAATAAAAAAGAACAATATATTTTTCTAGCAGCAAAAATTAATGTTATTGAAAAAAAAAAGTAGTTTTTGTTAGTTTAAAAAGTTTTTTATATTGTTGTGTGTTTTTGTATATTGTTTTAGTGTCATCTATTTTTGGGTAGGAATAATGGCAAATATATTTTTTTACATTTTTCTTCATCAATTAAGTTGTTTTGTTTGCACAATGTTTGTTGTTATTTGTGTTGTCGTTTCTATTTACATATGTTGCTGTTCACTGTTGAAATTTTTTTTTATCTCTTTTTGTATGTTTGCATTTATTTTATATATATTTATATATATATATATATATATATATACAATATATATATATATATATATATATATATATATATATATATATATATATATATATATATATATATATATATATATATATATATATATATATATATATATATATATATATATGTAAATTATGTTAGTGTATTTTACAAATAGAGTGCTCAATGTTCTTAAAGAACAGAGCAATAATAAATTAGTAAAAAACACGTATCTAACTTTTTCTTCAACTTGAAGTTTCACCATTGCTGGATCATCAGGAAAAGTTCTTCCTGATGATCAAGCATTGGTGAAACTTCAAGTTGAAGAAAAAAGTTAGATAAGTTTTTTTTACTAATTTATATATATATATATATATATATATATATATATATATATATATATATATATATATATATATATATATATATATATATAGATATATATATATATAGATATATATATATGTATATACATATATTATATATATATATATATATATATATATATATATATATATATATATATATATATATATATATATATATATATATCATGGGGCTCGCTTTAATTCAGATAAAACTCAATTTTTTCAGCCAATCGTTATCGCAATAATTTAGATCTTCCTATATTTATGAACGGTGATGTACTCAATGAGTCATCTACTCTTCATCTTCTAGGATTAACTCTTACTTCCAATCTTTCTTGGAAACCTTATATCAAATCAGTTGCAAAATTAGCATCTGCTAAGGTTGCATCTCTTTATCAAGCTCGTCACTTTCTTACTTTGGATTCTATTCTCTATCTCTATAAGTCTCAAATCCGGCCTTGTATGGAATACTGTTGCCGTATCTGGGGCGGTTCTTCTAATGATGCCCTTTCTCTTTTAGACAAGGTGCAAAATCGCATTGTAAACATAGTTGGACCTGCTCTTGCAGCCAACCTCCAACCATTATCACATCGTCGTAATGTTGCTTCTCTTTCTCCTTTCTACAAATACTATAATGGGCACTGCTCTAAAGAGCTAGCGTCTCTTGTGCCATTACTAAAATTCATTCTCGTGTTACTCGTCATTTAATTAAGTGTCATCCTTTTTCTGTGACTGTTCCTAAGTGCTCCAAATACGCTTATTCCTCTAGTTTTTTTCCTCGAACATCAGCTCTTTGGAATTCGCTTCCTTCATCTTGCTTTCCTGATGCATATAATTTGCAATCCTTTAAGTCATCCGTCAATCATTATCTTGCTCTACAATCTTCATCTTTTTCCTTTCAGTAACTTCCAACTTTAATTAGTGGCTGCTTGCAGCCTTGTTGGAAGCAAAAATGATTTTACAAAAAAAAAAAAATAATAAAAAAAAGAAATAAAAATAGGCATAAAAGTGTTTAAGGTCAGCAAAAAATTGCTGGCCTCATTTCTATGTTTTATGGTGAGATCTTTGTATCAAATTTTTTTGGCTGACATGATGCTGACCTCTAAAAGATTGAGGTCGGCAAATTAGGGTTGTATATATATATATATATATATACTTATATTTATTTATTTATTTATATAATTCACTATTTTCATTTACAATTTTTCATAGTTTACAGAAGTTTTAATTGTTAGAGGTTAAAATTTAGAGAACCCAAATGGAAGATGTCATATTTTCCATCAACTTATAGCTATATGTAGAGATATGGCGGAAACAATACAAATGTTGTACAAATCTCTGACATCAGCAAAACGCAGTTTCCATGATGAAGATAAAAATATTTATTCAGAATTATTTGAAGCAGAAGAATTCATTCTTAGTGCAGGTGAATTATTTTAACTAAACATTTTTGTATTTTTGTTATTAAATTTTATGTCACCAAATTTGAATCTTTTTTTTTTTAATTATATATAATAATATTTACTTTTTCTGAAATATTTTATTTAATCTTTTGCTATATCAAAAATGGAAATTTATAATAAAATAAATAGAT
Source organism: Hydra vulgaris (assembly GCF_038396675.1). Lineage (NCBI taxonomy): Eukaryota > Metazoa > Cnidaria > Hydrozoa > Anthoathecata > Hydridae > Hydra > Hydra vulgaris. The sequence continues at coordinate 44,395,362 of NC_088924.1, read as the reverse complement.
TTAATGAAAAATAGAAAAAAAAAACTTTATGTTTTATCTCCCTCCCTCTCTCTCTCTCTCTCTCTCTCTCTCTCTCTCTCTCTCTCTCTCTCTCTCTCTCTCTCTCTCTCTCTCTCTCTCTCTCTCTCCTCTCTCTCTCTCTCTATATATATATATACATATAAATATATATATATATATATATAAAGGGTGATTTTTTTGCTGGTATCTTTTTGGCAACACTGGTTTTGACAGATCACGCGTGCATTGTGTCTTGTGTCATTATCAAACTTGTTCAGTTTGGTCTATAATTTAATCATGAATCGATTTACGAACAAACAACGCTTGCAAATTATTGAATTTTACTATCAAAATTCATGCTTGGTTAAGAGAGTGCATTGCGCACTTCTTCCAATTTATAGGCAGTTTGGTCGGCCTACTGAGGGAGCTATTCGGAAGCTTGTGACTAAATTTTGAACCCAGTTTACATTATTGGACTTAAATCAGCAATATGCACACGTAGAGTGAGGACCGAAGAAAATATTGCAGCTGTATCTGCCAGTGTTAGCGATGACTGTGAAATGTGGATTTGCCACCGTTCGCAGTAATTGGGCCTCTGTTACTCCACTACATGGAAAATTTTGCAAAATGATTTGTGTGTAAAACCTTATAAGATACAGCTGGTGCAAGAATTGAAGCCACAAAACCTCTCACAACGTTTAACATTTGGCGAATGGGTGCTGACAAAGTTGGAGGAAGATCCACATTTTTATTGAAAATTGTGTTCAGCAACGAAGGTCATTTCTGGTTGAATGGATACGTTAACAAGCAAAATTGCCACATCTGGAGTGAAGACCAGCCAGAAGCATTACAAAAGCTACCAATGTCCCCCAAAAAAGTCACTGCTTGGTATGGATAAAATCATCATCGGGCCATTCTTTTTCAAAGACGACAATGGTCGGAATGTTATTGTAAATGGCGAGCGCTACCATGTGATGATTACAAACTTTTTTTTGCTCAAAACGGAAGAGCTGAACTTGACTGACATGTGGTTTCAACAAGACAATGCCACATGCTACACAGCACACGAAACAATGGCCCAATTAAGAGGCAAATTCGGTGAACAGTTTATCTCATGTTTGGGGCCTGTCAATTGGCCACCCAGATCGTGTGATTTAATGCCTTAGGACTATTTTTTGTGGGACCATGTTAAGGATAATGTCTACAGGGATAAACCAGCAATGATTGATGCACTGGAAGCCAATATTTAAGCATTTACTTGTGAGATACCGGCCGATATGTTGGAGAGAGTGTGCCAAAATTGGACCTTATGCATGGGCCATCTAAAGCGGCGCTGCCATTTATATATTACATATATTTAGAGCCAGGTTTAAGCATTATTCTGTATTAAAAATAAAAGTTAACTTATTAATCAAAAAAATAAACTTAATAAACTTTAACAAATAAACTTTATACTTAATCAACTTAAGTTGATAAAAAAGAGAAAAAGAAAATAAGAAGGGGAATCATTTTTTTCTGATCTTTGAAATAACACCTACTTAAAAAAAATGCCAATGCAAAGTTTATACCAAAACAAAAAATTGAGGCAATGGAAGCTAAGGATTGACACACTGAGGCCGCACTGAATTCAAAAAAATAAATTTTTGTCCAGGCCTGACATTAAGTTTAATGTTAACTAAATTATAAAGGTATAAAGTAACTAAATGATAAAGAGATGCTTTAGAAAAGTTAGTGTAAAAGAACTTCCTTATGACGCTTAGTTATTGAAATTTGTACTAGATACTAATTTAGAGCACAATTAAAGCACAGTGGATCAAACTCCCTTTTAACTAATTGTGGTTATAACCCTCTCTCAACTCTATAACTCCGAAACACGAAACTTGACGAACAAGGCCGCTGCGCGGAGAAACAAGTTGAGCGCAGTACTACCAGGGACGTGGTGGGGATTGACCTCAGAACCTATCGCCTATAAAGCGAGTGCTCTACCACTACACCACTACCGCATTAACTACATAAAATATAAGTGAGTTATCTAGAGTTGATAGTTTTATTATTTGTCTTGATGCTGTTTTAATTTTCATTGAAAACCAGGGGTAGACAAGACAAAGCAAGAAGTAATGAAAAACATCAAGAAAACACTTTCTTCAGTAATAGAATAGAATAACTCTTTTTTCAGCAATAGAAAGAAGAATTTAAAAAGTTTAAATAGAAATCCGTTTTTATTTAATCTTTCTTCGCCAAATTGTGAAAGGTAAAAAAAAGAAGAAAAAAGTGGAAAACTTGTGTTTAAAATGTGAAATCACTTAAATATTAGCTTTTTAATACTAATTGTAATATAAAAGTAAACTAGACAACACAAATAAAAGATATTTTAGTCAACAATTTTTAGTTAATAAATTGAGTAAAATCATTTTCATCACTTGGAGGCTGCATCTATTAGTATCATATATTGGTAAATTCCAAAAATGTATTTATCATTGAACTTCAACAAAGAGTTCTTCAAAAAATAAATTAATCTGAGTCTCAAATAGCGCATCAACCTGACCAACAGGTCAACCTGAGTCTCAAATGGATTGTCAACCTGACCTGTAGGTCAACCTGAGTCTCTAATGAAGCCTCAACCTGACTAACAGGTCAATATGGGCCTTAAATGGACCGTCAACCTGACCAACAGGTCAACCTGACGTCAACCTGACGTCAACCTGACGTCAACCTGACGTCAGCCTAAATCTCAAATAGAGCAAAAGTATAAAAGTTTCAAAATTTTTACTGCAAAAAAAATTTTATAAAAAAATTGTTTAAAATTTTTTTGATGATCATTTTTTTTTATTAATTGTTTTTTACAAAATTGTTATTTTTCTTGAAACTTCTATATAATTTGACTTTAATGGAAATCCTATATTTGACTATACTCAAAATACTATATTGAACTCCTATATTTTTTCATTATATTAGAAATTTTTTAATAATATTATGCAGTTGTAAAATGTGCTCATGGAAATCAAAGTAGTATTTTTAATTCAAAAACTTTTAAATCCAGTGTTATGTTAAACTCATTTAAGCAATGAGACAAAGACATTTAAAAATTCTTTTTTTTTTTTTTGGGTGGGGGGGGTGGGGGGTGGGGCTCAGTCTTTTTAATCAATCAGTTTAATCAGAAGACTAAAATAGAGTTTTGTCATAAAAAGCTTTCTAATTATAATAAATAAAAAGAAATAAAAATAAAGTATATAAGGTATATCACTCTAAACATAAATTTGTCAATTTTTAATGTTATTTTTTATTCTTTACTTATTTTTAAATAAATATATTTTTTAGATTTTAAAGATTTTGTTTAAAAAAAAAACTCACTAATCTAAAAAAAAAAAAAATTTTTTAAGGAAAAATTTCAAAAATTTAATTAGCAAATGAATATAATACCTTTTTAAAAATATGTTTAAAAAAAAAGTGTTCATCATAGTGGTAGCATTGCAAAAAAAAAATTTTCAAGCAACAAATTTATATTTATAATAAAAATAAGCAATTATTAACATTAATTATGAAATAAAAAATCAAAAACTTGGCTCGTTTACCTCGAAATTTTATGACTAAGTGTGAAAACTTTAAAAAATATTGTTTTACAAAAGTGACCTTTCACCCAAAATGAATTATTTTAAGCAAATGTGACTTGAAAGTCCAGAAATTTCTTAAATCTATATTATATATAAAAAGGAGCTTTATAAAATTTGTCAATTTGGCAATCAAATGTAATATGGCTAAAATAAGGTCTCATTTTTCTGTTGCTATGACGTTGTTAAAAAAATTTTAAACACTTTTAGTTTGATGCAAACTGAAAGAGTCATTTCTCAGCAAAAAAAAAAAAATTACATGAAAGTAACTTATTAACTGTTTTTTCAAATTTTGGTGGAAAATTTCTATTTTTTCATACCACCTTAACTAAACTGAAAGTAGTTTGACTACTGCCTAAAGGTGTGGTAGATAACCAAAGCTTATCAGCAGTTGAAATAGAGTCACATCTGGTTGATATCTGTGATACCAGTTGTATCTGTTTGCAAAGTTGATTACCTGTTTAAAGTCAATTAAATATTCTTTAAATTGATACAGCCTATGTAATATCTTTGTTAAAACGAAAATTAAAATTGAAAAAGTTGAACAAGCAATTTTAACTCTGTTAAAATTTACATTAAAATTCTAGCCATATTTTTTTGTGTGGGCAATTTATTTTCAAAGTTCTTAAAACATTTGTAGTTTTTATGTTTTTTTTTATTTCATTTCTCCTATTTTTATTTATATATTTGTTTATTATTTATTTGTATAGTGAATTTTTAGACAAGTAAAAGACTGAGTATAAAATCTGGGCTAGGTGCTAAAAATGAAAGTTTTAAGTCCAAAAATGAAAGTTTCAATGTCCAAAACACTACACTGTAAAAAAAAAAGAAGTAGTTACTACTTCCACAGTAAATATCACTTTGTTTTTACTGTGTAGTATTTGGTACATAGAACACATTTTAACGTCAAACCAAAAATTTTCATTTTTGGCATTTTTTATGGTTTATATTCAGTCTTTATGTGTAGATCTTTTTAATTTAAGTTAATATAAAATTTAGACCTTGATTTTTTTAGGGAAACGTATAAATATTAAGCAACAAGTAATGAAGCAAGCGTCAAACACTCTTAATGTTGTTCGTCAAGGTTCATTATTTTTCTTTTTTTTTTAAATCGAATATTTTTTTAATCGATAAACTTAGTAGTTTCCAAATTTTATTTATTTACATTTAATTGCAGGGGTAAACATTTGGTCTAAAAGGTGCACAAATGAATTCGAATGGCAAAATCAATCCGGTATTCAAGCATGGTTACAGGCTATGGATCTTAGAATTCAAGAGTTAGGTGGTTTTGGAGTTTATCGATTTCTTGAGAATTTGTTTCACGCTTTTGAGGCGTTGTTTGAAGTGTTAACATACACTGACGGAAATACTGCAAGAAATGCATTGAATCTTCTTCAGAGAATCCGAAAGGTTTCTATAGTAAGCGATTAATTGATTCATTTAGGAAATAAACAAAAATTTATTAGTTCTGCATATTTAATAGTAATTCTAAAACTTTATATACATTATAGAATTTAATCTTTTTTAATCGTTTTAGAATTTCGATAGAATCTTCAAGGAAAAACTCCCTGTTTTAAGCGCACATCAATACGCCTCTGATATTTTGAACGAACTAGAATTTCTAAGAAAAGACAGCTTGTTTTGTTCCATCTAAATTGCGGTGTTCGTTGACGGTGCAAATACAAAAATATTTTTATAGAATATTATAAGACAGTTTCGTATTTAAATAAACTGACATACACGCTTTAAACTTCGACTGCTAATAAAACCAAATCGAGTGAGAAAAAAATAGGTTATAATCTAAATAATATAAGATTCATGTTTATTCGTGTTAAATTGTGTCGTATAAAGTTCGATATTCGTATAAAAAAGGTTATCGTGCACTGCTTTTAATATTTGGAAACGTACCTCACACCTCGTCGTCAAACCTTGAATGCAGTAATGAATGCAGATTGAAAATTTACTAAACAGTAGAAGCATATTACAATGTTTTTGTAAACTATTTTTCATCCATCATCTAGATTTCTTCTATCATCTAGATTTCATCATCAAGTATGAGTCAAAATAGGAGGAATCGTCAGAATCGTAAACAGAAATTGTGTAGTAAAAGTCAAATTGTTATTATATTTGTTGTGCGTGTGTTTTTATGCAGTTACAAATTTTTTTCAATTTTTAAATAAACATTTCTTTGTCAATTAAGCTTACAAAGCTTGTAAATAAATAAAATAAATTAGATACAGATATTAAATTTTGTTTTCATTGGTTATCGTCGATTTTTTTAAATCAGATTCACTTGATGTAGACGATTAAGTTCGCCATTAAATTTATTTGTATTGTAATTATATAACGTTTTAAATTTTTTTTCTTTTTTGAGTTTAAGTTAAAACCTGTTCTTGAAAATCTGCTCTTTGTGAAAAGACTACCATAATTATGTTTCCCTTGAGGAAACACAACTATTGGCATCTATGAATGCGTATAAGGAGGAAGAATGGGGGGGGGGGGTTAAGACAGCGAGTACGTACGCGGTCTGGCAATCTGTTGTTCTCTATCTTTCCTAAAACAAAAACGTCGAATTAATAGTTTTTGTTAATGTTTTAAAAAGTTAAGCGTTAGGGAGGTGCAGTAAATAATGCGTACATACGCAGAGGGGCGTTGTAAGAATACAGGTGCTTATATTGTGCCAGTAAATAATAGACCGCTTCACAGTTCCAATAATTTCGTGCGCACGCCTATTTAATAGTACGTCATGGTTCCTTATGCGCAGAATTGCATAAAAGAAAGTAATACACAGACGAAAGCGTTCTTGAAAGAAACAGTTGCTTACATAAGATTTCTTTTCTTTTTTTCATAATAAAGACATCGATTTTGTTTTATTAAAGTTTATTTTAACTATTTTAAGTCTAAATTTATATTATTTATATATATATATACTCTTTATATATATGTATGTGTATGTATATGTGTATATATATATATGTGTTTATGGATATATATATATGTGTGTATATGTATGTGTGTATATATATGTATACATGTGGGTATGTATGTATGAATGTGTGTATGTATCTGGATATGTGTACGTGTGTATGTGTATATGTGTGTGCCTTTGTATGTGTATGTGCATATTCATAAACCTTTATACCAGAAGAGTAGCATTGTGCAGATGTATCACAGAAGAGTTGTTACAGACGATGAAAGAACATAAAATTACAAGTACTTGATCAATAGTTATCAATACTATTAAGATCAAGATCAATATTTATCAATACAATAAAGATCAATACTATAAAACGAAAAAAGTAACATCCAAATTATCTATGCTTTATTGTTGACCTTGTACATATACTTTAAAGAAAAAAAACATGCAACTCATGGAGAAATTAGTCGTAGATATTGAAAATGAAGTGGAAAAGCTCAATTGAAATATCAAATAATAATCATTGAATAAAGATTACATGACCATATATTTTGATTTTGAGAAAGTGAAATTTATCTGAAAATCACAGACAAAATTTTTTTTTCTTTATATTTATCCTTAACTTTTTCAAGTGTAATTATTTTTTATTTGTATCTTAAACATTTGTATTTTAAATCATGTAGTGAAGAACAAAAAAAAAAAAAAATGTTTGTGTTATAGAATATATATGAAAGAAATAAAAGCTCTTAAAGCGTGCTTAAAATGCGTAATGATAGCTGTGTGTGTGTCTATATATATATATATATATATATATATATATATATATATATATATATATATATATATATATATATATATATATATATATATATATACTAATACTATAATACTATTACAAATAATAATACTATTTGGAGCTTTTACACTCAACGTACAAATTTGTTTTGTCTTTTTGCATTTAAAAAATCTATACTGTTTATACGTTTTTGTTTTTTATCATAAAACAAAACATATAAACAATATAGATTTTAGATTTAAAATGGTTTAAAAAAAACTTATATAAAGCTAAATCAATGTCTTTTTTATGAAAAGATAAAAATAATCTTAAGTAAAAAACGCTTCTTTTAAGGTTACTATGTTTATTTATGTGTATTTACTAGTTTTCATGTGATTCTGCGCATAAAGAACCATGACGTACTATTAAATATGCACGCGCATAAAATTATCGGAACTGTGAAGACGTCTTTTTATATCGCAACATTCCTGGTCAAACGTTCTTTTTGTTTAAGATTTTAATATTGTGAGCAATTATGATCACAGTCTTGTAGATATTAAAGATAAAATTAAAAATAGTAAATTACAGTTCACAACTTAAATGCAACGAAAAGTATAATTTACTTTAAGGACTGCATTTTATTGCAAGGAAGCAAAAACGCAAGTGGTTAAAACACCTAAAACGGTTTTAGTGAACCTTAAAAAAGGAACTCAATTTTACATTAACGTTTTATGTACATTGGTCATGGTTTATCTTCTTCTGATTCTGCTGAAACCAATGCCAGTAAAATTGTTTCATATTTGAATGAAGCTGAATTCTCATTCCATGAACTAAACGTAACCAGATGCGATAGCACTGTTAATGATACAAGATAGAAAACTGGTATTAATCAAAAGATTGAAAAATATTTAGCAGATCAGACCACCGTAGTGGAAGTTTTTCTGTAATTCTTCTACAAATTACCATTCCGTCATTAGTTTTAAACATTAAAAAGAGAAACGATAAATTTCAGTATCAAACCTGATTCTTAAAAGTGTCAAACTTTTCAGTGTAAAATCCAATGCGTGAAACTCAGGTGAGTTTTTTGACACCACCTTTGCTGAAAAGAGTTTCTAATTAAGATATTTGGTCAAAGATCTAATTTAGTCAAATAAAGACTGATTGGTAAAGTAAATGGTGAGTAAAGTAATGTGTGAAAATTGTAACAGAGGCTTTAAAAAAAGTAGCTTGCTCAATGAATAAAATAGAAAACCCATTACTCAGTAATAAGATTCTTATTTTATTTTATTTTATGGTTTTTTTAGATTTTTAAAAAAAAATGTTTTAAGTTTTTTTTGAATATATTATAAATATTTTTAAACATTTTTTGAGTTTAATACCTGTTAGATTTTTTGTACTTCTTTTTGTACAGAACTTTCGTAGTTTCAAAATAAAATAATGAGATCATAAGTTTTCAACCGTTTCTTCAAGAAACCCTTTTAGTGGAAGTTCTATATTTATCAGACTAATAAAAAATGTTTTAAGTTTTTTTTGAATATATTATAAATATTTTTAAACATTTTTTGAGTTTAATACCTGTTAGATTTTTTGTACTTCTTTTTGTACAGAACTTTCGTAGTTTCAAAATAAAATAATGAGATCATAAGTTTTCAACCGTTTCTTCAAGAAACCCTTTTAGTGGAAGTTCTATATTTATCAGACTAATACCTTTCTCCTTTTTTATATTCAAAATCATTTTGCATAAAAAATAAATCATAGTGCGGCCGTGGCGCAGTGGTTAGAGCGCTTGCTTTATAACCTTGAGATCCAGGTTCAAAACGAGCTCTGGACATATTTTCGCGTAACGGTAAGGAAAGAGGCGCGAACTTTCTTGTTAAATGCACTTCCGCGGTGCCCTGTGACAAGACCGTTAGGACTTCTTGGGGCACCTAAAAATAAAAAACAAAAATAAAAAAATATATATATTAATTGAAAGTATTACTTATAGTTTGCTTTAAGTTCTAAACATTGGGGTAAATATCACAACTATAAAACATACAATGGTTTTGATAAAAGTTCTTTAATACCGGGCACAGCATTAGCAATCAACTTTAAACTTTTATGTATTTGACAAACACATACTGCATGCATACCTGATGCACTATCTACTGTTACATACCAATAAAGACGTAGCTTAAAAAAAAATGAAAATCATATTTTCTTATTAAAATAGATTAAATTCTAATTGCAGTTCTTTTAGATTAACAAGTTGTTTTTAAAAAAAAAAAAAATTTTTTAAAGTAGTTTTGCTTAAGTTGTTTTAGGTTATCAATTTGACCTTAAACAAAATCTTCTTTACCAGGACAATGTTGTAGTATAATATAATACCCAAGAATATTCTCTCATAAAAGTCCATGATCAATATTTTTATTGCATGTGATATCTTATAACAAGCATTTTTTTATACTCACTTGAAATATCTTTAGAGGAAGAGATGGTCAAAATAGTGATTTTGCCGAATACCGTAAACCGAATATTATGTATATTTGTTTTTCGGTATTCGGCAATAACTTTCGAAGTCTTCAGTTTACTCATACAACTAAGTTTATAACTTATATAAGTTATACAACTAAGTTTATTTTTTCATCTCTACTTGATTAGGCAACATTTTCCTTGATTCATCAAAAAATAAATTTTGTTCTGCCGATTTTTTCCAACACTCGTTGTTTATTGAGCAAATAGTTTTAATTCTACTATTGTAAATTTCCAAATAACTTGAAATTAGTACTTTGAAAATATTTGAGACTGATACTGTCAGTCGAATTGATACTGTATTTTTATGGCGAGCAACCCAACATTGTGAAGATTTTATTTGCGATTTTATAACCAGTTGGGATATATACTGTACTGGTTTCATCATCGATGTATTCAATAGTTTTACTTTTATTACAAGAAGCTCACAGAATTTGTAACCTAGGTATAACTTCATTTTTAGGCCAGTTCCTTCATTAATTGTTCAAAGGGAATCTCAAATAACTCAGCAGCTACAAGACATTCTAAAATTTCTTTTGGTTTATTTCTTCTCATTATATTGAAAATACAATCTTAAAAATTTCAAATTTTAAATTTACTAAACATTTTATCAAACTTTGATCTTAAAATGGACCTAATTTTAAAATTTAGCGGCTGGAGAGTTTTTTGGGATATCTAACAAAATTTGTTAGAAATGATGTCTACATCCAGAGGCCATTTTACAGTGGGGGGGGGGGGGGTTGGGGAATACTCCACCCCACTTGCCTTCCCCCTCCCCCAAAGAAGGTAATTTTCAAGTTATAGTCGGATTTTTGACGAATTTAGTCGGCTAGTTAAGTATTTGACTCAATCGGGTAAATTTTAGTTTTGAGGACCATTTTTTTTCATTTTTTAGTAGCCAGTCTGTACTATTGAAGGACTTAACAACCCCCCCCCCCCTCATTTTTCATAGAATTGCCTCTGCCTACACCTATAATTTAACAAAGAAGCAAAAAGTAACTTTTACTTTTTTAAATGTATTTCACTTTTATTCGCTTTAATACTATCGAAATTTTATCATTAAAGTGTTTTTTACTCATTAAAGTGTTTTTTTCTGTAATTGTCAAAAAAGTCAAATTCCCAAATTAATATTTTTTATTCTTTCATTTTTCTAAAAGTTAATGTAGATTATTAATAATTTGTAATTGTCAAAAAAGTCAAATTGCCAAAAATAATATTTTTTATTCTTTCATTTTTCTAAAAGTTAATGAAGATTATTAATAATTTTTAATTGTCAAAAAATTAATAAAAGATTAAAAAAAATTAATAAAAATTAATAAAAGATAAAAAAATTAATCAAAAGATTATTAATAATTTGTAATTGTCAAAAAAGTCAAATTGCCAAAATTGATATTTTTTATTCTTTCATTTTTCTAAAAGTTAATTTAGATTATTAATAATTTTTAAGTGTTTAACTCAATTAGTTTATTATTTATATGGCTACAAAAAATAAATGTTTTTGTAAAAGAGAATAAATTGCCTAAAGTAGACCAAGTCTTTTTAAAATTGTCTTTTTTAAATTTAAGTTTAAAAATAAGACAAGAATGAGTTAAAAGTTAATTAAAGTAATGTACGTTGTCAAGATTGCTTCTTTTTTTGTATAAACATATATACTCTTTGAAATTTTGCCGCATAAGTTTGCAATGTGGTTTTTCTATGTAAAATTTCGTAAATATAAATCATTAAAAAATTCTTTTAACAATCATATCATCGGTAAAAAAAAAAAAAAAAGACATGAAACAAGGCAGTATTGTTTATTTACTATAAGGATAGAAAAGAATCCATTTAAATTGATCAATATTTAATCATATTTTGTTTAATCTTAACCCTTCTGAAATTTCGACTAGTTCATCGTTTATGTTGTTAAGTAATGGAATTGTAATAATAAGTATAAATCATCAGCAAATATAGTTGTCAAGGTTACGATTAGCAAGTATAGTTGTCATTAGATTAGAATTTTTGAATAGTTCAATAATATAAAAAAGAAATAGGAGAGGTTTTAATATAGATCCTTGAGGAATTACACATTTATATCTAACAAGATAGATGATATGATATTTAAAAAATTAGATGATATGATATAATTTCATCCACATAAACAAATTTGTTTTGATAATTTAGGTTGCTTTTTAGCCAAATTATTTTCCAGTCGTACTTAAGGCCGGAGCAATGGGGGTCATGTTTGTACCGTATGATTCTAAGTTTTTTAGAAGAATTTTGAGATCATTAATATTATTCGGCAGAATAATCAAAACACTCAAAGAAAATTAAAGTTTTTCAAGTTAAGTTAAGTGGCGTCTCTGAGGTTGGTGTCACCCCTCTAAACTAAAAAAAGTCCTCTATATCTAGAAATTTCTAAAAAAAAACAGGTCTTTAGAAAAAAAACTCATATTTGCTTTTTATTCATTTTGGTGTCACCTCTCTGATGGTGTCAACCGTTGCGTATCGAACCCCCCATCCCCTAGCGACACCACTGGTCAGAAATACTTTTAGAAATCATTTTCAGCATGTTTGATTGTATCATAAATTTGGCTTGATTGCAAATGTTTGATTGTACCATAAAAAATGCTTGGAATTCGCATAGGATTGAAGTAATCATCAGTGAACTTTTCACCTTGCAATTTAATATTCAAATAAAACTTGCAAACCCGTTATATTATATCTTTTTGCGTGGAAGCCATTTTTTTTAAAATAATTTTTAATAGATATCTAAATACAAAGTAATTTACTTATTTTCATTGGAAAGAAAAATGGATGGAAGAATTAAAAAAAAAGCTTATGGGATTTAAAAGTCATTTAAAGTCAATGCAGATGAGCTATATAGCATACTTAGTATATAGTTAATCTACCACAGAAAAATATATGTAGTAGAGAAAAGTATATGTAGTAGAGAAAAATATATGTAGTAGAGAAAGCAACAACTAAAAAAAACACTGCCTTGACATTAAGGCATCTATAAATTAGTATAACTTTGAGCTATCTATAAATGTTTTGACTTTTAGTTGTTGTTTTTTTATAATTTATAAATTTAAAATGTTTCCCATTTTACAGAATAAATAATTCAATCATTTTATAAACTTTTATATATACACCATAAGAAAAGTGCTTATGGAGACGACCAGTTTGCCAGACTTTATTAAAAAATTATTTGATATGTCATAAGCAAAATCTCTCGCTTAACCGCATTTGATTGCGATAATAAAGTTTATCGTGCGAATCAGTAAAAAAAGAACCAAGAAAATTCAAGTAAACCAAGTAAGTTCAAGAAAAATCTTGCAAAAAATCATATTTTTATTAATTTGCTTGATTACTTTTTAGACTTACCAATAAAATTAATCGATGAGACAAGTTGTGAAATAAGAGTAACTGAGTTATATAACAATTAAAATGGGTTTAAAATAAAGAACAGCTTTACAAATGACCATTTTTATATATAAATTAGTTTAATTCTCGAATAAAAGTGAAATTTTAAGTTCAAGTTCTTTACTTATATATTTAAAGGAACTTGCTCAAATATTCGTTTTTCTTATTTTTCACATATAAGTGATATTGTTACACAGTGTGTCATTTTAATACTCTAGGAAGAAAAAAATAGTTTGTTGAACTTATCTCAAAGTTTTTTTTTTAGATTTTATTGATATAATTTCGATAGCAGATTTAAGATGGTCTGTTTTAAGACCCATATTTTATTTTAATCTTAATAATATCAATTAACTATTAATCAATAATATCAAATAGTTATTAACCTTATTCAACTCTTTGTTAATATTAAATAATATTATTAATTAAAAGTTTAAAACCCGACAAAGCTTTTTTTTTTGCCTGTTTCTTAATTTTAAAAACGCTGCCGCAGATTATAGTTTAAAGTTTAGGTTTATTTTCTCAATTTAATGAATCTTTTTTGTGCTCCAAGAAAACCTAACAGACCTAACGGTTTGTTAGGTCTAAGAACGGACCGGTAGGTCTAACAGACTTAACAGTCTGTTAGGTCTAAGAACTTAAGTTTTATTCCTAGAAGACCTAACAGCTAAGTCTTATTCTTAGAAGACCTAACAGACCAAACAGCCTGTTAGGTCTTATTGGAGTTAGCTCTTCTTTCCTCACCGATGTCACTTATCTTACTGAAGCCAGAGAATTGAAAATGGCATAAATGACATCGAACTTCGAACCTTTTGAAGCAAGCAATTCAAACCACTGCGCTACAGTTTTTGATAAACCTTTAAAATTTTGTTTTATAACCCTTACTTGAATATTTAAACAAACATTTAAAATTTTGTAACTAAGTTAATCTCATAAATTTAAAGTTTCCAGCTTTATAAAATATGAAGTTTTATAAAGACAATAAAATCAAAGTAAGCAAATATTATCTTCCATAAAAACCTGTTTCTATTTACTTTTTTGGCGTTAATAATTCTTAAGCTGCGTGAAGTCGCCTTTACGCAGCTTGTTAATATAAAGTAAACGTCAAACATTTATTTTTGTGAGTAAAAATCTGTTGCGCGGTTAAAACTTATGACAAATATTTGTCTGGTTCGCAACTAGTACAACCTTAAGTTTATATAGTAAAAACAACCATGCTAACTATATAACAGCAACGCATTTAAAAAGTAACTTTCATTCTACTTTCATCCATGGATGAATAATCTACAGTATTATTAATCATCATAACTCACTTCCTCAAATAAAAATGTAAACTTTAATGTCAGAGAGAATAACAAACGGTCTTTGCAATAAATTAACAATAAGTTGCTTTACAATAAGCATATAAATACTTTCATATGAAGTAGAATCTTTGATAGCTGAAATGCTTTTGATAAGCAAGATAACTTTGTGGGTTTTTTTTTTATTGTCATTAATTATAGATTTACAGCCGTTCACAAAAGATTTGCAGCCATGCACAATTAATTTATTCACATAAATTATACAATTTTTGAGTAGATTGTAAACTTACTTAATCAAGGCTTGTGCTGTAAAGGTAAGTATTACTAGACATTCAGGCAACAATAAACTTTTCTTTAGTGGTTTTTTTATTGCTTACAAAATGTTGCATAGGTTTTACAAAGTAGGAGTCCTAAGTAAGTTTTTGCTGTTTAGAACAAGTAGGTATCCAGCTCTCTTTCTACTCAGTTTCACAAAATTGGTCAAGTTTACGAATCGTACTAGTGGATTTTTGGAAACTTGATTTGATAAAGAATAACGTGGTAAGTAAAAGTATTCTTTTTACGATGACGTTGTGCTGTTGTTTTTGTTTTTAGTGTTATTCTCTACAGCACCATAGTACTTTTGTCTTGTGTACATTTTACAACTACAATGAAATTTCAAGTTCCAAAATAACAGATTGATAGGTTTGTAAAAAAAATAATATCCAAGAAACAGTTGTATACAACTCTAATATATGATAAAATAAATATAATAAGATGGTATCAAATACAACAAGAGTATGGTGTAAAAATGTAAACACTCAGTTAAATATATTCCTGTATTAATCCAATTAAAATATTTTTAAAATTTTCATGCAAGTTTTTGTAAATTTTTGCATCTTGTGAGACGTTTCAATAAGTATTAATTTATCAAACTGTTGCAAAAATATTTTTTTCTAAATTGAGAAAAAAAGCAGAGTAGACTGAAACAAGTCTTGTCGCCGAGCCTCTTTATAATAGACGTGTATTACACATAAGCAAGTCACTTATTTTTTTTTTTGCCATATAATTTATTAAAGTCGTAAACCATAATATAAATACAAATAGCAGGGGCAAGAAGAAGACATAATTGGTTTTATCACCAAGCCCCTAAGTCTATACCGCAAATATAAGACAACAAAATTTAAAAAACGTAACACTATATAATATAAAACGTTTTTCTAAAGACTTAATAAAACAAAAATCATTGGTTCGAAAGTCCTACTTTGACTTTTTGTTTTTGTATTGGTTAAGAAAAATTAAAAAATGAAAAATAATAAGAATTAGTACAAAGAAACTATATTACTAAAAAGCATGCAAGCAAATACGCATTATCTTTTTTTTTATTTTTTTATTTTAGGTGCCACAAGAAGTCCTAACGGTCTTGTCACAGAGCACCGCGGAAGTGTATTTAACCAGGAAGTTCACGCCTCCTTCCTTACCGTGACGCGAAAATATGTCCAGAGCTCGTTTCGAACCTCGATCTCCAGCAAGCGTTCTAACCACTGCGCCACGGCCGCAATCTTGGAGCTTTCCTTTTACACCAGCACATACCATAATATGTGAATAATTCTTATAAACAATAATTTTTCATATATATTTAAAAAAAAAAAAAAACGAAAAGAAAAAAAAAGAAGAATTTAAGCAATAACAAGTGGCACATTCCTTTTCTAAGATCGTCAAGCCGATAATGACAAACCTCTAATTGTTGGGTAAGTTTAACAGTAGCAATCATTAAAACTTTAGAAAAAGCTGAGCGCTACGTCGTTCATCAGTAGTTTTTGCTTCAATTTGTTCTTAAACTCATTAAGCGTAGCAATTGTTTTAAGTTCATTAGTTGATATTTTATTCCATAATTTCGGCCCTCTAGTAGAAATTGAAAATTCAGTCGCTGCCAAAGTAGAAATTGAAAATTCAGTCGCTGCCAAATAACTTTTGGGGTGAATATAACTGTTATTTGAAAATCTGGTTAGATATCTGTTCTGATTTATTTTGAATAATGGGTAAAATATTTTAGGAGATATATTTTTATTAATTTTGAACATAAATATAAGAATTTGATAAACATTTAATTGATAAACATTCATTATACTTGAATTAAGAAATAATGCTTGGGAGTGTGTATAACGGCCCACATCGGAAACGATTCTGATTGCATGCTTTTGTTTATTAAATAGTTTACTTTGTAATTGATGTAATTTAGTTATTTTGTATTTGATTTTTTTTATAAAAATAAAAAGTATTTCATAAGAGTTATTGTTCCTTCATTTTTTTTTTTTTTATATTCAAATCTATTGCATTTTGGTTTTTTTTTGCTGATTTTTTTTTTGCTGATTTTTTTGGTTTAGATTTTTGTTTAGAATAAAAGTTTTAAAAGAACTCTTAAAAAAAAAAAAAATTATTTTAAATTTCCTTTTAAATGTTTTCAGAGAGTATCATCATTCAAGTTTATTAGTGATTCGTTTTTAGAGGATATCTTATTGTATAAGACGGGACCTCGATATAAAGTTAGAAATTTGGTATGAAATTGAAAATCGTGAGAGTAGAAACAAATAATTTCAAATGGTATAAGAGAGTGGGGTATTGGCGAACAACGGGAATGCAAATTAAAGACACCATTTATACAAAATTGATCATATTTATTGCTTATCAATTAGTCAAACAATTCAGTTACAAACACTCTAAAGCAATTTTTGTAAATCTTATTATAAAATAAAAATTTGTTGCAAAAATAAAACCATTGGTGTTCGGAATTACCAACGTGGGGTAAATCCAATTACACGGAAGGTGTAGGGGGGGGGGGAGGTAGGGTTACAAACACTGTTGCGTAATAACAAATAAAATGCAAATTGTAATAAATAAGTGCAAAAATTATATTATGCAACAACGACAACAAAAAAAGGAGTGGTTTTATACCCATAGAAACTACAACAAAATGTTACTAAAGAAAAAAGTTGCATAAAATTATCAGAAAAAGTTAAAATCAAATTATAGTGAACAACTATCGCGGCTTCATTACACTATTGCACGTCTAGAACTGAGCATGGGATCCCCTCTCAGCAGTTAAAAAAGAATTTGTCAAATTTATTTTTCTATAACGCTCTTTTGACAATGTTCGGAGTAACCTCGCGTTCGCCATTGTCCCAATCTCCCCTATCTAGAAGTTTCATGTCACTCCTGGATTATATTTGTAGATGTTATTTTCAAAAAGGTTTGTCGCAAAATTCTCCGACACCAAATCTTGTATTTAGAGATGAAAAGTAAATTTAGATTAATATTTATTTGAAAGTTATTTTTCCATTGCTAATTTTAGAATTTTTTATTAATTGTTTAACAAAGTTCTATTTGTTGTCAGTTAAGTGTCAATTAACCATTATAAAATTATACCAAGAACGAAAAGGTTTTTAGTAATTTAAGTTGAATTTTTTCTTTGAACTTAACGTTTGATTGAATCTAAGAGTTTTAAAGAAAAGTGATGGCTGTTTTGTCTTGTCGTTTAGTTGATTAGAAGGTAACTTTAAAAAACTAACACAAAAAATATGAAATATATAAAAGCGTTTAATACATATGGAGTTGCGTTTTAAACAATTGTAAATATTAAATGTATTATGTTCGCAAAGTAATAAACTATAAACACAAATCTGGAGCCAAAAAACTATAAGAAAAACAAAAACGACTTACAGGAGCCGAAAAAGCAAACGCAAAACAGTAAAAGCTGTTTAATGTTGAAGTGACGTTGACATCGGAAAGTGAAAAAAGTATTAATACATTGAGCCATCTGACAAAAAAGCAGAAAAAACAACGGAAAGTAATGTTTCCGAACGTTCTGAGAAAGATAAATTTGAAAAAGTTAAATAAACCTAAACTCAACGAAAGTCTAAAGCCATGGTTATATGTAATGCTATTTCTAACGAAAACATTGCTTTTGCATACGTCTGTACACACATAAGCGGTAATTAAAAACTAAATTTTATTTAACATCTGATTTTAACATCTACTCGTGAGTTTACAGTAAAAAGTAGAAATTGAAAAAAACAATTAACTTAAGATAAACTAATTAGAAAAAAAAGTTTAAACTTTAAAAATATAACAGAATTATAATTTCATTAAAAATTTTTTATTTATTATTTATTAAATAAATCTATTTTTTTTAAAAAAAAAAAAAAAAAAATTGTATTTAATTTTTTTAAGTTATAATTTCTGCTTAAGTTATGCTTCAAACTAATTTCTTAGATGATAGAATATTTAAATGTATAATAAGTTGAAAAAATGTAAATTAAATATCTTTTTAACCGTTTTATTATTTTTTCCTTTAGTTATAAAAACTACAACTTACAATATTTTTGCGTATTAATCGTAAAAAGATAGTATATTAGTTTGTAAAATTTGCAAATTATAGCGTTTAAATAAATAAAAAATGGCGTTATATAAAACTTGTAACTAACGCTGTTTCATAATAAATAAAACGACCTTTATAATAAATAAAACGAATCCAAATAGTAAAAGCGGTTACTACGGTAACTCGAAGTCAAGTCAACAAAATCAATTTATTTTAAAATTTATTTAAAATCAAAAATTAAATTAAATTACGACAAAATTACTATTTTATTTAAAAAAATTTTTTAGTTATAATTGATAAATAAAGTTTTACATGACCTCTCATTAAAAACCCGAAGCTTGTTTCCATATTTATTTTAAGGTTTCTTCTTTATCACTTTATTGTAAAGTAGTCTAATTTACAAAGGCAATAAATCTAAAAGTCTTATCTATTACGATAAAAGAAATAAGCAGAGAAATTCTGCGCTAAAGTTTTGTTAGAGCAATTGTTTGGCCTCATTGTTTTTAAGAGATTACAAACAATGTGTAGAAAAAAAAGTATAAACATATACATGCGTCCAAAAGATAGTAGCGATAGCCTGTGATCATAGAATTCATTCAGATAGAGCACATGTGCTCTAACAAGCACATGTGTTTACCAGATGAAAATGTATGGAGAACCTTCGGATATTATTTAATACTAATATTTATCAGTATCTTTGATTTTTTTTTTTTGTTGTCACTTGAAAGCACAGGGCTTCTAAAAATCAGCAAAACAAATTTGACAAACTAAAATCAATCCAGTAGCAACTATGAAAAGTATTCTGTAGATAAAATATAGTTATAAATAGCAACTAAGGTTAACGATAAAGAAGTTTAAAAACTATATTGAAAAAAAGTAAAAAGGAACCATATTTTAAAAAAAGTTAAAAAACTTTTAAAGAAAGTAAAACTGAAAAAAAACCTACTGATATTTAAAAATTAGTTTGTAATTTTTTTTTAACAAAACATTGTAAATTTAATTTATTAAAACACAAATTTATTTAGCATAAAATATATAGATTTCCGAATTCTAAGAAAGCATCCAGCAACGATCACTCGTATCTTTGCAATGAATCACAAAAAATACTCTATATTAAATCTTTCCGAGTTTTCCCGAAATAATGCGCAAAATCAATAAAAATAAAGGATAAAGCATAGATAAAAAGAAACCGTTTACGTTTGGCGGTTTATATAAAATGTAATACACGGGCCTTTAAAATAAGACAAAGTTTCAAAGGCAATTTACCGAACAAACTGAACAACGATAACAATAAGCAATTTACACGCGGTAACAATAGTAGTAACTTAAACTCGTCTTCAAATAGAGGCTGTGTTTACACTTTAAAAATTCCTAAAGCAACTTTGTTCTTTATAAAAGTATTTATATTTCTGAGAATTATTTGAGCTCAAATTAGAACGCATTACAGTTGTACAACTTAACTCTTTTTTCCTAAAATTAAAAAATGCCAGATAATCGCAGACTATATAAAACAGATGAAATTTTATCATATCCTTTAACTTTTTTCTAATTTTTAGCAATGCAACGCTAATACTTCCTAAAATTTGTTGTCTTACATTAATTTATTTATTTTTCAAATGTAATTACACTGCGGGAGGTAGAAAAGTTATCGACAGACGTGTTCATGTTGCGAAAGCTATTGGACGCCGAAAATGCGTCATTTGTTAAAGCCCCGTCCATTTTAAACATGTATTATTCAGGCACACGTTTTGAAAAGTAGAACCATTTAAATATTGCTTACGGTCTCGTTATACAATATTACAAATCGCCTAATAATTATTTTCACGAAGCCTTGAGGGTAGAAGACGCCAGCGGTCGTCTGCTTTGAAAACGTGTTTTAACAAAGGAATTAGATCAATAATGAACATAAATGTGTTGAAAGAATTTATTTGTTAAAAGATTACAATTGGTAGAACTATTTAAAGATTTTGTGATGAACATTTATTTTCTCCTAACTGATAACAGAAAACCGAAATCTAATTTATTTATAACTTGTCGTGAATATAAAAACCGACTTGTCTTGTGTTACCATATATAACGAAATAACAACATTGCTTGCATTGTACTTCTTAATATAACTTTTATCTAAAATATTAGAATTGTCAAGGAGTAACTTGGAAAAGTATTATTTTTTACTATGGCTTCTAAAAAAAAGCGTCATTGTGTCATGGAGTGCAGTGGGCCCAAGAAACAAAAAATGTTAAGTCATGTACGATCTTTGTTGGATATCACCTCTCAGTGCATAGCCGGTAATTTCCCTTATGAAGAAGTTGAACAAAAGATCGGCTGCATCCCTAGCCCAGTTTTAAAACGAATATTGTATTACGCTTTCCCGCTTAAAGAATCAAGTATCGAAATGTATTCATCAAATAAGCTTTATGCAAACACTACAGACCTATTAAAACAACCATTCCATACAGGACTTAAGTTAGTAGAAACTGGATCGGTTGATGATGTGGTACAAATTGGTAAGAGTTAGTTTGTTTATAAAACTATATATATATATACATATATATATATATATATATATATATATATATATATATATATATATATATATATATATATATATATATATATATATATATATATATATATATAGTATAATCTAAGGCTTATAAATTATACAGACTTTATGTACAACACTTAAAATATGATTTGATGCATTAATCTTGTTGTTTTACAAAAAATTTTGGCAAGAAGTTTTTTTTTTTAAAGTTTAGATAAAATTTGTTTTGTTTACTTATTTATGAATTCATTCTTATTAAATATTCTAATTTTTCATGCGCAATAAGTTATATTGGTAATGTATAATTGCTGATTATCGGTAACGTTTAATTAGTTATTATCGAGATTAAGATAAAGGAATTGTTTAATCGAAAGTACCGTCGCCATCACCGTAATTAATGACGTTGAATGTTCACAAATTATCTGAGTTAAAGGCGACATCTTTTCAGCTGGATGCCATTTCTCGGCTTTATTGGATGCTGAGATTTTTATTAGGCGTCAGCTGCGCGAAGAAAGGTACTCTCCATAAATAAGAAATTTTATACCGCGTGGTTATTCATTATTCTTCCGTGAATACCTTTTGCTCAAACTTTAAATTAAATCCATTTCATTTGCAAACATTTAAAACTTTTTCGTATTATTGGCAAATGTTAATCCGTAGTCTACAAAAAAATTTAAAAGTTGTTTTTTTAATGTTTGTTTAAATATTAGCAGTTCTTGTAATATTTTTAAATTAAAAGTAAGCCCTCTACGTGATTATGAAAACTTACGTCTATATAGATCTTTTATAAATCCCTTGTTTGAAATTACTAAACTTTTTTTTAAAGCAGTAATATTTTATAAATTTGCGTCTGCATTTAGAAGTCAATATTTAATACAAGCGCGATATAGTTAAAGGATTTACGTCATATGCTCTATTTAGAGTATGCGGTTTAACCCTGTTGCGGATGAATGCTTAACGTTAAGTAATTAAGTAATTTTGTATGTGGCTTTCTTGATCGCCAGGAAGTCGGCGCTGAGTGTAACAAACATATTTGTAGACTACTTTTTTTCCTGACTAATTTTGAATATGCTTTAACACCGTGAAAAAAATTATCAAAATTTTTTTTTTAAGTAGTTCATTTTTTTTGTTGCCAATTCTTAGCATTCCTTTTTGGTTATAAAAATAGTAATCAAAATGTTGATACAAAGTATTTATCACGCGCATGATTTTTTGCAAATAATGAAAAAATTGAAGGTTTTCAATTAAACGCGTTGTACAACTTTAGTTAAATTACGCCTGTTCTGACTAGAGTATAAGCCTTTAAGGAGTTTAGTTGTAATATACGGAGATAAAAAATATACAAGAAAATAAAGAAAGATTTATATTTAATTATATTATTAGTTTTACAAGTTCTATTTAATAAAAAATGTCTCCACCAAGCTAAAGACTACTTTGTGAGGACTTTACTTAATAAATTAAAACATACAACTTAAAATAAAAACATTTTAATTGACGCCTTTTTAAATGACGAATTTTTTAGGGTGGGAACTAATACTCTTCTTTTTTTTTTCTTTCAAAATCTATTTTTTACTGTTACTATTGTTAATGAAGATTTTCTATTGTATTCATCGTGTAAAATACTTCGTATTTTTTTAAGTTATGGACATTTTTTTATGTAGAGTCTAGGTTTAAAATATGCTTTTATGCTATAAAAGGCGGAGTTATATATATATATATATATATATATATATATATATATATATATATATATATATATATATATATATATATATATATATATATATATATATGTATATATATATATATATATATATATATATATATATATATATATATATATATATATATATATATATATATATATATATATATATACACTTTTTACTGTATGACTGTATGTGTACTCAGGTTGTCGACGCTAACAATTTAAAAAGTTTCTTTTTTCAGAAACCTTACCTGTGTACGTGTCTGATTTCTTGCGCGTTGTTTTGGAAAATTAACGGAAAAGCAGCAGCAATAAATTCTTTTTTGAAAAGGCACAAAAAAATAATTTTTTAAATAAGGAAAAATCCACATTATTAAAAGTTATCTCATATTTTTTGAAGCTTCTTCCTTTTCTCCGCGGGAGATTTTCAAATGAAACAAGCTGTGAGACTTATGGGAGGCAACAAAACGCCCTTTATTAAAAAACAATGTTTAAACGCCCGGAAGTTTTATTTTGTCGATTTTTCGTTTTGTTTTATCTTTCACATTTTGAAATCATTTTAAACAAAATTTATTTTTATTTCAATTATGTTCATCACTTTTCATACTTTATTGTACATTTATTATTTTTATTTAAATACTGATAAATTATTTTTGTAAATATCTAATTTATTAAAAAGGTCCTTTTTTTAGGTTTTCACTTGAACGGAACTGTACAAGAAAGGATTGGAATTTGCAGCAAACAGAAAATCTACACTTTTAAATGTTCTATAAACTTTGATCGAAACTGTATAACCAGTACTCAATGCAGTTGTAGTAAAAAAAACTTGTTGTGGTGTTCACACGTTGTAGCACTTGCAATTTATCGAATACGCAATGCCGACTCAATACCAATAAAACCACCCATATCGGATTCAATAGTCCAACTAAAAAAAAAAGATTTGCAAAAGCTTTTACTCATGTTAGTTTCATCTCATAAAAATGATATTCTGCCTTCCGTTCAAAAGCTGTTAGATGAAATAACTGTTCCGAATTCAGAATTTAATTTAATATGTGGTCTACCGGATCCAACAGCCGGCGGAAGCTGCGGAGAAGACATTATCTGGTTCATGGATCAAGAGAATATAAAAGAACAAATTAAGATTGATATGGTCGAGGGAACTGCTGGGAGAAATGTCATTGCTCACTTAAATAAGGTAATTTTACGACCTTTTATAACATGAGTAACTCTGTGCGTATTTTTCTTAAATAAAACATCAATAATGCAAAAGTCTGAGAAAAATTTTAGTCTGGTAATAGGAAAAATGTTTTAGGCCCCGAATCAGGCTTTTTTAACTTTATTAAATTTGAAAAAAAATTAACTTTTTGTTTAACAATATGTTTATTTAAAAAAAAAAAAAAATTGACACTATTACTATTTGAAAGTGAAATTGAATAAAACAAATTATATTATTTAATAAACTTTTTTGCTATTTTTTTTTTACATATTGTAATTTTAAAAGTTTATTTAAACTTAAATTTCTATAAAATTTAATGATCATCTAGTTAAATTTTATTAAATATTGTAACTCTATAAAGATAACAAAAAGTATAAGTTTTTAACTTCTTTACATTAATTATTAAATTTGATTGGTTTTGGATTTGTATGTTATTTTATCTTGATTTAGGTACGCGAGATGCTTGCCGCAAAAGATAGTAATTATTTAAATCTTCTTACCGCAGTCACTGACGCCATATTAGAAGAAAGTATTAACAAACCTCAAATTCAAGTATGTCATCGAGTACAGAGAATATACGACGAATTACAGTCACTCTGGTTTTGCGTGTTTTTAAATCCTAACCTACCGAGTTCAATAAAAAATAAATTGAGAACATATTTATATAAATACTTCGAATGTGATCTTTGTCCAACTGAAAACTACGATGATAAACATTCCAAAAAATTGTTACAAGAGGTTGTGAACTGTGAAAATTCAAAAGGTAGGATAACTATCGGTTCAAATATCTTTTCTTTTATTTTCAGCTTATTTAAATACTCAAAAATTAATGTTAACAAGTTAGAAACTTATAACGCTTTTATTCTTTATAGACGATTTATTTATTTTGGCATCAACGGTGGAAAGTCTCCGATTATGCGGATGTGAAGAGAAAGCTTTAAATATAAGCCAAAGAGCTCTCCAGATTCAAAGACAGTTAGAAAGAAAAAATTTTTTTGGATCGAACACAAATCCTATTCAAATATTTTATAATTGCTTTATTGATAATAAACTTGATAGCGAAGCCTACGAGATAGCTATTATTTCCCTTTTCAATTCGTTTGAGCTTCCGAAAGGCGAGTATGCGCAAAACCGTCTTACACATCGTTGTGAAAAACTCATATCTTTACTGGAAAAACATGACATTAAAAATGTGCAAATTAAAGCAATTTTAACACAATATTCAAATGAGTTTTACTCGCGTTTTTCTAACATTCCAAATTGCTTAAATATTCTTCCCAATCACTGTTTTGCACGTTACATTTTCGAAAGCTTATCAACTAGTGACGTTTCTCTTGCATTTCAACTAGGACTTTACTTTCTGCCTTTGGTTTTGAACAAAAATGAGACAGAAAATGAGGATGAAGACCAACTTGTATTAGAAAACCTTAGATATAATGACACTTCATGTTACGTCATTTCACATGTTGAACATCAGCAGGGAGAGCTAGCGTCGAGTTTACTTAAAGTTTGTCTTATTAATCCATCCTATCTAAAAATTACTTTGAATTCTATTCTTGATGACGTTAAAAATCCTTCTCAACTTGTGCGTTTATCTAAAATATGCAGAGATACAGCGGTTACCGAACAAAAAGTTAATGGTGAAATAACTAATTCAACTAATGAGGAACTACTTGGAGCGGCATTCGAACTAAGTGTTCGCAGTGTTCGACTAGTTAATAATATTGATGAACGAAAAACTTGCATAAGGTGGTTGGTTTCTTGTGCTGTTGAAACCGGTCGCCGAGCAATTGAGTTTATCATTAGAAACTGGAACGATTTGTTTGAAGCAAAAGAGATTAGTAGTGATGTAGGTCCGATATTAACTTCGCAGCCGGTTTTTTTCCACCTAAACCTCACTTCATTAAACGACAAAGAAAAACTTTTGTCCGATATACGTACTATGGTAATTGAAGCTTGTATTAAAGATCCAGTTCCGTGTACTCTGTTTGCTTTGACTCTTTGTGAAAATGAAACTGAAAGTTTGGAGCTAGTTTGTCAAATTGTATACGAATCAAGTCCTCGGTTTAATACCGCACAGTTGTTTAGTGTTGCGCGTTATCTTGAGAGTAAAAAGCACCAACAAAAAGCGTTTAAAATTGCAATACAAGCTTTAAAAAAATTGGACATAGGGCCGTTAGAAAACCAACACCCAGCTATTTGTGACGTTTTATGGTTAGGAAGTTTGGCCTGTACTCTTGGAATGGACGAACTGACTCAACTTATTCCTGTAATAGAAAACTGTATTCATAATCCTTTGTTACTGACTGAAATCGCACAGCGTTGTGAAACAATGAATACTCACAGTGGAATAAAATATTCATGCCTTCACGAACCTTTAAATAGACTAATAGCATATGCGCAAAAGTTATTTGTCCAAGACGTAGAGATTAAGTTACATAGCATTACTAGAAAAAATTACTTAGACTTCACAAAATATTTGCAAAAAATAAGAAAAGCGTTTACTCTATCCGAGGATGGTGCTGAGCAATTTCATTGGCTTATAGACTATATTATGACGTCACAACGCGGAAAAAAGAAGTTACACCAAGTTCTCTCCGAGACATTTTTATGTTGTCAATAGTAAAAGAGTTTGCAAATATTTTTATACTGTAAATAGAAATTATATATTTATTGAAAAAAATATTTATTATATACAATATATAAACATTTTTATTAAAAAATATTTTTTCTATTGTTTACAGATTATTGTTAATAATTAGTTATACAAAATTAAAGTCGATTTAGGGATGGTTGGATAAACAACAAACAACTATGTACTTCTCATACGCCTAATTTGATTTAATAAATAATTCTAGTTAGTGCCTGTACAAAAAATTACGGAAGCAGATTAGTTATGGCGGCGTAATAAAAATTTATTATTATGATTTTACATTTAAGTTTAAAACTGTTTTAGACAACGCTAAGTATAAGAACATTGAAAATAAGTCCAGTTTTAACCCTTCTTTATTCAAATAAATTACTCGCATTTTAATTCAAACTAGCAATATTTGCATAAACAAGTTTTGTTTCAATTAAAAGATTTTAAAGAAATTTCAAATGTTCTACTTAAAAGGTAAAAAATATGTAAACATGTTTTTGATTACGTTTCGTAAAAAAATGTTACTGCAAAAATCTTTCAAGTATATTTATTTTTCACTGCGGAATAAGTTTCCGTTTTTTCCCTCTTTTCCCTAAAACTAATATAAAATCCTGTTTTAAATTTTTTTCATGTACATTTGTTTAGCCAAAAAAACAAACAACGAAACTATTAAATATGACGATGATGATGATAATGATGATGACGATGACGACGATGATGACGATAATGACGTTGATTGTCTATAGTAATTTGTCTAGAAAAGTTTAGAAAAAGTTTTTTTTATTCGTTTTGCTTTTTTTAAATGGATTTTGAATGCAGTCAAAAAACTGTTCTATTAAATTTTGAAAAACGGTTTTGAATTTTTCTTTTTTCTAGACTCGGTTTTTTTTGGTTGAAGGAGGGGTGGGGAGGAGATATAATGAAATAAAAAAATATCTAACTTTCTTAATCTTTTATTTCTTACTGTTTATTGAACATCGATTGAGATTTTTTTTAGTTGCCATTTACATTTTATCACAAAGTTTCTTTCATTTACTTTTATCACAAAGTTTCGTTTCATTTACATTTTATCACAAAGTTTCCTTTCATTTACATTTTATCACAAAGGTTTCTTTTATTTACATTTTAGCATAAAGGTTTTTTCTTTTTATTTTACCAAAAAGGTTACAGGGTTAACTAACCCTGACAAAAAGTTTCTTTCTTTACTGTTAAACAGTTGTAAAAACTAACTAACTTTTTACTAAAATTATTTTCTTGTTTTTAATGTTTGGCATTATTTAAAATTCAAAAACTATTTTTCAAAATAGCAAAGTTCTCATTGATAAATATGACAACGTCTGATAGTTATGTAAACATTGATAATTATAATGTCTGTTAGAATTTTGAAATCTTAATTTTATTTGTAACTAGTACTAAATCTAGCTTAATAGATACCATATTTAATGCCATCTTTATACGAATATTTTATTAGATATTATAGGAATGGGTAGATTGGTAAAGATGTTTTATAGAAAATCTTTGAATTACGTTATAAAATGATTTAACCAAGCCTCGCCGACATCTCCATCAAAATTACTGCTGACAGGCTCTTTATAGACTTACACCAATGCATGTTGCATCATTAGATTGCTTAGTCTTTAGCTACAAAACTATGCAGGCTGTTCTAACTTTTATAAGAGTGTTTGATATTATCATTAAAAATTGTGCAGGGTGTCAAAAGCACTGAACCTCTCCCACTTGAAATCAATCTCGCCTACTGGGTTACTCTATATTCAGGTGTGCAAGATTGAATTTTGTTAGTTAGTTTGTAGACTCAGCATACAAATGCCGAACACCATGGAATTTTCCTTGCCCAGTGCTGAGATCGAACTCTATTCACTGTGTCAATTTTAATTACTTTAAAGCTACTTTATTCAAGAACTTCAAAATATGATCTATTATGAGGTAGGAAAATATGACATATTATAAGGTAGCGAACTAGAACTTTGAACAAATAATACAATATAGTATTCAGCAAATGTGACCCTATAGTATCTAATAAATCAAAGTCTATAAAAACGTCATTTAAAAAGTAATATTTTGCAATATATTTAAAGATATTTCTATAGCTGATGTATTATCTTAATTATATTAAGGTAATACATTAATCAGCCATAGAAATAAATAGCCGCTGATATGAAAAGGCTTTTCAAAAATTGAGTACGTATTAGTCAGAATCATTCTCAAGTAATACAAGCAAAAATATTTGGTGGAACCTTTTCCAAACCCTGTCACACATTGTGGTAGCATTTATAGAATTCCTGGCATTCAATCCAGTTTTTTTCACTTTTATCTTTACAAAAAATTACTTAGCATGACTCAAAAAAAGCATTTCTGTTGTTATTGCAGTTTTCCCTTTCTTCTTTCGATAATTTACTTCAATGATTAAACTACTTGTTCAATTATGATGAAGTTACGTAAATTATGTAAAATGGTGATGATGAAGTTACGTAAATTATGTAAAATGGTATACGTAACGATGAAGTTACGTAAATTATGTAAAATGGTATACGTAACAACAGATCCTATCGAGTTAACTTGATATTAAACTTAAATTTCACATTCTAACATCTGGTGCAATATCTGTCCGTTTTCTCTATGCTATCTTTCTAACTCGACTTCTTCTGACTTTTACTCTATGATCCTTTGGCCTCTATATGGCAAATAGCCGGACGAGGTTAAACCACAACATCAATGTTGCTTGATGAAGCTCTTTCTAGATATAAAAAATTGCCATTATCTAATTTGGCCAATGAAATTATGGTACCAGCCATGGCCTACTTAAAATATACGGCCTAATATTCTGCATTTTTGCCAAAAAAATTGAAGGCCATTTTTTTTTGCGGTTTTGAATAAAAGTGTAATAATTGTACAAGATAAACTAAAACTTCTGTTAGTAGAAAAAAATAATTGAATGTTGTCTTGTTGAATATTAAATAAAACAATTTAAAACAAGATTTAGTTACAGTATTTTCATTAAATGTCAAAAAGTCAAAATGTCCATATCAACAAATACCTACGAACCATAAAAAAAAATGACAAAGTTATTTGTAAACATTTGCTGAACTGTATGCCAACTAACTCATCTGTTATATGTGTAAAACATTTTAAAGAAAAAAAGACTTTAAAACAAGGAGAGCAAGCTAAAACATCCTGCTTAATAAAACAACGAAAACTGGCTAAAAGATCCTGTCTAATAAAAGATTATAATCAATACCCACTCTACATTCAAGTGTCATTGACAAATAACTATTGCAAATAATTATGTATTTTTGAGATTCTTGTAATTAATCATCTGGTCATTTCTGTTCCAGAATGTTTAACATTGTAAATACTAAAGAAATATTAAGCACACAATTTCAAATACATTGCCGATATGGTATATAGCTACGAAATGTTAAAACTTAATTATAATGTTGTATTTTACAAAGTTATTGTTTAATACCAGAAGTTATTAAGATACTTAATACCACATATTGAGTTAATTAATACCACAAGTTATTGTGTACATACAATAAGTTATTGAGATTGTTATGCAAGTTGCTGAGAGTTTATATGAAAATATTTTATAAGAGTTGTCTATTATTTTTACACAGAGTTTTTTTATAGTCTTAAAATATGTGTTTTTGAAAACTTTCCTACTTATGTAAAAAATCAGGCAAAATCTTTTTTTTAGTTTGTTTTGGTTTTTGAAGAACTTAAAAAAAATAAAGAAATGAAGCATAAATTATATCACCATTAAAAATTCTTTTAAAATATTATCAAATTGCTTTCTTTATTGAAAATACATTTTGGTAATATAATATGCAAAATTAATACGCAAAAGTAGCCCAAATGTTCCAAGATATCTGCTTAATATTTGACGAAATGTAAATAAAGAAATATACAGAATACTCTGGTGAAACAGGTTTGAACTATGGTATAGGATAAAAAAAATTTAAGAATGTTTATTAAATAATAAGATCTTCCCGTACATAATAAAAACCTCAGTTATAAAAATTCATAGTAGTTGATTGAGAAACGAGACCATTGAAACTTTGACTACTTTTCAACAGTGCAAACTTAGTGTGCAATAATAATGCTTGTAATTTTTAAAGATTTAATAGATTGCTATCAGAAGTAAAAAATGGCTTTAAAAAAGTTTATTTTATGGAGTTGTGGATTTACTTTAAAATGTGATAAACTATCTAAACTTCCCCCATTTGAGTATATTAAGTTCAAAGATGATGCTACAGTTAAACAGGAAATTATTCTAAGAGCAGATTTATATAAAACCTTAAAACTTACAAATAAAAGTTAAATCCAGGAAAATTTAAACAAAATGATAAAAACCTAAACATTAATTAGCTATAGCATTGTGGATAAAAATCTAATACAAATCTGTCTGCTCAGTTGCAGTAGTTAAATAGTTTTTTTTAATTAAAGATATTTTGAGTTCCAAATATAATTGTGTGATTAAGTTGGGATAGCATCAATAGATGAGTGGCATTAGTTTTTGGTTACTTAAAAGATTTTTCTTACTCTGATTGAGTTACTAAAATTAGAGGTTTATTTAAAGAATGGTAATATCAAATAAGTTAACAATCAAAAAAAAAATTTCAAATTTTTGACTCCAGTCATTCTCTTTAAAGATATCTCTGTCAGAAGTAGTAGAGAGGTCAACCTCCATATCTATATCGCAGATTAAATAGCAAAAAATTTAAAAATTGTTAAGTAAATGTAAACAGATAAACAATATATTGGCAATTTATGTTTGTGAATCTTTTTTAATTTTATATTTTACTTTTAATGTTATTATCAAAACTGATTTGTCATTCTGAACAACTGCTCAGTTTGTTTTGAATTTATTTTGCTTAATAAAAACTTACTTTGTTCTGAGCACCTGATACTGAGAATAAATCTCTAACAAACCAGTAATATATTACAGTAATATATTTTATATATAACTAATATATTTTTTAATATCAAAAAAAAGTAATTACTGATAAAAATAGTGGGGATATTATTGTCAGTTTAGAGTTTTATCCTTTTTTAGAGTTAATATAAAGTTAACATAAGATGTTTTTATTAATGTGAAATAACAAAAGTTATAAACAATACTACATTCTTTAGGCAAAGTCAATTTTTATTTAATAAAATATATTTCTATTGAAAAAAAAATTTCTGTTAAAAAATAATTTATTTCTTGCTGAACAAAAAGTAGTTGCAAGAATAAAAATGTTTCTAATTTGTTTGTTTTGATTTTATATCATTTTAACTTTTTAATGGCCTTCTATTTTTTCGGCAAAAATGCGGTATTGTAGGCCGTATACTTTAAGTAGGCAATGTACCAGCCAATGGTTAGGATATGCAGAAGATACCAAAAATAAACTATTTTTTGTTGTTATGTCAATCTCTTTTGCAAGATCTAATTTTCTTTTCTCTGCCAATACAGCTTTTTTTTGTTTTCCTTGAGCCGCTTATCAGCATTGTTAAGTCGCAGTTGTTTTTACGTCTCTTTCTTTACTGTAGGGTTTTGTCCTGATGATATTTCAGTTTTGCTGAATATGCTTCTTGGGAAGTTAATACAAAGAACTTATTTACCTGCTCTGCTTGTTACCATTTTTTAGGATATGCCAACACATCATCATCTCCATCACCATCATCCATCATTTTAATAAAATATCATCCATCATCCTACAAACCATCATTTAATAAAAACATATATACAATGTATGTACAAATATTCAAATAAGTTCAAAATTTTATTTCTTAATTAACTCAAAGTTTCATTATTATGAAGTTAATGATGACTTCAAGAAAAAATTTTCTTACTTCTGTTGGAAGAACTTGCAAACGGAAAACTTGAAATTGCAATAGAATTCAATTTTGATGTTATGAGTTTATCTACATTTTCTTTTTCTTTTAGCTCAGTAAAATGGGCATAATTATTCACATCAAGATCATCATCTTTTTTTGCAACTGAATCCTTGGCCATAGGTGCAGACTGATTACCTGTTAATGTTAACTAACAATTTCTGTTTCTAAAATAAAAGTGTTACTAGGTCGCAAGGAGTGACTTGCGCCATCTTCTTTAATGTCAATTTTCAATTATTCTAGAAGATTAGCAGCCATTTTAGAATCCAGAGAAGCATTAAAGTATCAAATGCAATGAAACTTTCATCTTTTGATATCAATTTCCTGAAAAGCTAATTTCTTGAAAAATTGATGAATGAAATCCCTATGAAAATAATTATTAATATTATTTAAATACAAGTTAATTAGGTTTATTTTTCATTCATTTAGTATCAAAAAGGACATAAAACATGAGTATCAAAGTTGCTACTTGAAATTTATGACATAATTTTTATTTTATTTTAGCATTAGCAAAAACTCAATAAGCTTAAGCCAACCGTAGAACAATTGACTTCAGTAGTTTCTGTTTCTCTTGCTTTACTCTTAATTTTGATATTCAAACATATTTTCAGACAAGCTAATGCTTTACAACCAAACGTTTCAGTTTTACACAACAGGCCACAAACCCGTTGTTGCAAGAAAAACCAGTTTTTAAACAGATAGCTCTAGCTTGTCAACTGAGCAAGATTCATTTCAATTTTCCATTATTTTTAAGGATTGTGATGGAATTGGAGTCATTACATCGTTCATATTCATAAGTAGACCTCTTTCTATTATATTCTCATGTACATTTAAATTTGTGCCAATCAATGGCTAGCCCGTACCAATAGCTATTGAATTGTTCTTAAATCTTCTAAAAGAAAACAAAAACTTTATGAAAAATATCTAAAACATAAATCATTCACAAATGAAATAAATTACAAAAATTATAAAAGTTTATTTGAAAAAACAAAGAAACACTCTAAAAGAATTTATTATGCTAAGATGCTAAAAAAAACACAAGGAAACACTCAAAAAACTTGGAATGTGATTAACCAGATAATTGGTAAAAAAAGATGTTCTAACAATAATTTGCCACAAAAACTCATAATTGATGGGGAAATGATCAGTAATAAAGAAACCATCGTTGAAAAGCTCAACGACTATTTCCTTGAAGTTGGCCCAAATTTAGCAAGTAAAATCCCAAAAAACACCACAAATTTCAAATCCTATATAAAACCAACCAATATATCTATGAAAGAAGTTAGTTTAAATATAACTGAGGTGCGTAATGCGTACAATAGTCTGAAAAATAATAAATCCGCTGGCATTGATCAAATTAGCGTGAACGTAGTTAAAGCAATCTTCGATATCATAGAACCATCTTTGTTTCATATTTTTAACCTTTCAATACAATTCGGTACTGTACCGGAGAAATTAAAAATTGCTAAATAATCACCTATTTTTAAAACTGGCGATAACACAATTATGTCAAATTATAGACCTATTTCTGTCTTAAAATGCTTTTCAAAATTGTTAGAGCGTATTATGTATGATAGGCTTCATAAATATTTAACCAAAAACAAAATACTGTATAATAAACAATTTGGATTCAAAAAAAAACATTCAACGGATCATGCAGTAATCGATTTAATAAATTATATATCCGATGGGTTCAATAATGATTGTTATACACTAGGAGTTTTTATTGATCTGTCAAAAGCATTTGACACAGTTGACCATGACATACTTATAGAAAAACTAGAACTCTATGGAGTATTAAACAATAACCTACTCTGGTTTAAAAATTACCTGTCAAACAGGAAACAATATATAGTGTATAAAGAAAATGAAACAGGAAACAAAGTTATAACTTGTGGTATTCCCCAGGGATCCATCGTAGGACCACTATTATTCTTGTTTTACATTAACGATTTATATTTAGCTTCAAAGACTTTAAATCTTATTTTGTTTGCTGACGACTCTAATCTTTTTTACTCAAATAAAAATATCAAAGATCTTTTTAAATTATTTAATGAAGAACTAATAAAAGTTAATGATTGGATTATTTGTAATAAACTTTCATTAAATGTAATAAAAAATCAATTTTTGTTGTTTCATAAACCTAGTAAGAGTGATCACCTCCCTCTAAAATTACCCAATCTCTATATGAATAATTCAGTTATTAAAAGAGAATTAAATGTAAACTTCCTGGGAATAATATTAGATGAAAATATATCATGGAAATCTCATATTAAATCTATTGAAAATAAAATTTCCAAAAATATTTCTGTTCTATATAGAGTTAAACCATTTCTTAATATCAAGTCTTTAAAAATTATATATTTTTCATTTATCCATAGTTATCTATCCTATTGCAATATTGCATGGAGAAGTAGCAACTATGGAAAACTTAAAAAAATTTATAGTAAACAAAAAATTGCATGCAAAATTATTTTTGGCGTTAAGAGAACTGCTCATGGAGAGCCTTTCTCAATGGAACTCAATGTTTATAAACTTAACATATATCAAGTTATGCTGTTCATGTTTAAATCTAAGCATGGTTTGTCGCCTAATATATTTCACTCTTACTTTACTAAAATTTCTCATAAGTACCCCACAAATTTTTCAAATGATAATTTTGTAGTTCCAAGATTCTATTTCAAACTCAGTTCATTCCAAATTCAATATCGTGGAGCATTTCTATGGAATGAATTTTTTCAAAAAGTTAATAAACATTCTTCAAAACATATCTTTTGAACAATTCAAAATAGTATGTTAACGTCTTATTAGGAAAAAATTTCGATCTAAAATATTTATTTTAAAATTTGATTATAAAATAATAAAAAAATATGTAAACTGAATAGGTTTTCATCTACTTTTTTTTTTTTTTTTTTTTTTTGTGAAAAAGTCATAACTTATTTTTTTTTGGATCTTCTGACTTTTATTTTTCATTTAAATATGTTGTTATTGAAAACTTATGCTATTTTAATATCTTATTATAAGTTTTATAATATCTTTGTAGAAATATATATATATATATATATATATATATATATATATATATATATATATATATATATATATATATATATATATATATATATATATATATATATATATATATATACTTTTATGTTTAAAGTTTTTAAATTGTAATATTAACTGACGGCTTCAATGTTAACGGGGCTCGATTATAAGACAGTATGTCTTCTTCTCGCTCCGGCCATTTACTATATATGTAAACGATTTTTCTCATTGTAAATAGTATTATACGGCAAAAAAAAAATAAAACAAAATAAAAAAATAAAAAAATTCTCGTTCTCAACGGTTGAATTAGCTAAAATATCTTTATCTGAGTGTAGATCCTTTGGCAAATATACATTACTTGGAATAGCCTGAGGATCTGATGGATATTCCACACAATCTGAACCCAGATAAAATGTTTTTTGGAGTCATCGTTTTTTCCAATACTGAAGCAAATATACCTAGAAAAATTGAACGATGTGAAATAACTCCTGGAAACTAACTAAATAAAATCTTGTGCTAGAGAGTAATAAAAATCTTTCAATGGTGCGATCACATGTGTAAAGCCAGTTTTATGTGTGTGAAATGGATTCTGGTTTACCAGGTTAACCATGCAAACCATTTTTCACCATGACGTCATTTAAAACACTAAAGCACTTTGACACTTTTACTTTATCAATCCACTGATGCCTGAGTCTGTGCTCCAGATTGTCGCAGAGTAAATTTATGCCCATGCCTGCGCTCAATCAAAAACCACTGATTAAGACACAGTTGCTTGGAGGTCTTCTTTTGAAGTTCAATTTATGATTTCTGGTAAGTTTCCAGGCATGATTTAAAAGCTGCGACTTTTCAAAACTTACCCCGAACTTTACCATTTGCTAGCATAATCAATAAGTTAATTAAATAATTTTTTTCAGAGCTGATATTGGAGTAGATTTTCTTACTGTCTTTGCTCCAAAACCAATTTTCCATGAGATCCTGTTTCTCAGTGTTGTAAGTGATACATAGTACAAACTGCTGTCTTACGCAATGAAAATGACGACTCCGATCTGACATGGTTAATTGCACTCATCATATTTTCTTCACTCCATTTCATGATATTGCCCCGTTTCTTAACGGTGAATGACTGATCAATTGCATAATTAGTTTTATTAACACAAATAAAAGAAATATTATGTGTTGATAGCTTTGTCATTTGACAAATTTCATGCGCACTACTATTAGAAATTGAAGGAGTTACACCATTAGGAAGATGAGTTATTTTATATCTTTTTAAAACTCCTGTTGTAGAACCAGTTTTTCCAACAGACTCCATGCGAAATTGTTATGATAATTGACATCCTCACCTCTTGTTTTAGTCATGTTAATTCTCAAGAAAAGACCTAGATAAATGACATTATAGTGCAAAATTTCATATTAAGTTAGCAAAATATTCAAAATTTACAAAAGCTACAAATATTAGCGCATTGAAAAATTATTTGTTATTATTTTACACCTAACCCTTATACTAGGAGCGGGTAATGTACGGGGATAATGTCTATAGCCTGGAAGTTACCCAGTGAAATCAGTTCGTAGATGATTCCAAGAAAATTTCAGTAAAATTTTGGCAATGTTAGTTTATATAACGTGCTTAATCTATTCTCGCCCACCCGGACGAGTTTGTATGCATTGGGCGAGAATATAATCATTCTTTGGGCGAGATTGAGTTATTTTGGGTAGGTTGGGCAGAAAGTAATTTTAAACATATTTTACTACTTCAAACAATATAAACTTTATTATACTTAAAAACAAAAAACTTACCAAAAATTAACAAAATTGAATATATATTTCTTTAATGACGATTTCATTGAGATTGAGGTTGCTTTGATTTTGATAAAGACTGGTTCGCTGCTCTAAATGAATGTTTTTGTGTTGATGTAGTGGTGTGTTTACTGACTTATAGGCAATCGAAGGAAGTAGGTGAGATTGAGTGATGAGCAAAACGACATTAAGTTAACCTATGCAACATTTCTTTAAAAGTGAAAAATAAGAATTATAAATTTAAGAAAATCTTAAGTTCAAACTTTTATTATAAAAAAGTCATTTCGTTTAGTCATATCTATAATTTAATCTCCTCAAAATAAAAAATAAAAACCTTTATCCTAACTACTCCACCTTAACCAAGGTTGACTAATTTTAATCAAAAAAAAACTTACGTCGTGACAACCATTTTTATCTTTATTAAAAATATTCATTTGATAATACAAATTATACATTAATAATGATAATAAAAATACACACATATTACTTGGTTATTGTGTGCGGGAAAAAAATAAAAAGTTTTAAGATTTTTATCTTAAAAGTTCATAAAATATAAATTATTTCAAAGTTTATAGCAAGGTATGCATATATATATATATATATATATATATATATATATATATATATATATATATATATATATATATATATACATATATATATATATATATATATATATATATATATATGTATATATATATCAGGACGGATACAGCGTTTTTTTTTTAGTGGTGCTAAGCAAAAATGCAGGTGCGCCAAGAGCCTTCACGCTACCTGGTACAGCAACCCTGATTGGCGTCCTTAATTAATTATTAACTATAAAGTTTTGTCGTAAGGCAACGAGTTATTGTTTACTGAAAGCTTAACAAAAAATCTTTTCCCCTTCTGATTTCCGGCATTTGCGTGATTTTCTTTGACACTCCAAAGATCTTTCTGATTGGGTCTGCATTCCATAAAATCTTTTTTGATTAGCTTTAGAAACCAAGCGAATCAAAAATAGCTTTTGAGGGGTGTGGGCCAATCAAAAAAAATCTTGAAAGAAACAGGCAAATCAGAATAAACGGAAGTTCTCCAGTTAAAGCATTAAAAAAAGTATTTAATGCATTTACGCAAAACTATACGCAACTACAACGATAATTATTTTCGACTTCCTTAAAAAAAAATGAAATAGCAAATTTTGAGTAAAATAAATAACTTAACCAATATACTTTTAAGTTAAATAAAATGCACAAAATAGTAAATTTTATTTGTTAAAAATTGAAGGGTGCTGGAGCACCCTTTGAACATCTCTTGTATATGTATATATATATATATATATATATATATATATATATATTTATATATATATATATATATATATATATATATATATATATATATATATATATATATATATATATATATATATATATATATATATATATATATATATATATATATATATATATATATACAGTGGTGTGCAAAATAATAGGCAATAATAAAGATACTGCGTTTATTACATCATATTTATGAATATGCTTGATATAAACGCGGAAATCCCACATATGTTTCTAACCTCACCTTCTTATGTATATTGTTTGCTGGTGATGTTTAATCAAGTTTGTGCGTGTATTTATTATATTTTTTATGAACACTTAAGGTGTTCATAAAAAATATAATAAATACGGACTTAAGGTAACAATCATTTAAACAAATTTAAGGTGTGCGAAATAATAAGCAGTGTATATTTAAAATTAAATTATTTACAATAATAATTTAATTTATTTAGTTAAAGGATGAACTTTGTTAACAGTTACTATGAAATTTGTTGAACTAAAATGAAAATATTTATTTTTTTAGAAGAAATAAAAAAAAGGATAAAAAAAAAAAAAATGGGACGTAACGTACATTGTTCGGAAGATAAAAGAAATTTAATCAAAATTTTACGAAACCAGGGTAAAACTTTGAAAGAATTTTCAAATTTATGGGCTGTTCCATTAATATTGTATGCAATGCAATAATAAATAAAAAAAAACACCCGAAACACGTGGTCAAACGAAGAAAACATCTAGAAGCGATGACAAAAATATTGTTCTTCATTCCAAAAGAAATCCTTTTGCAACGTCAATAGAAGTAAAAACTACTCTTGGCCTGCAAACTGATGCTTCGACAGTTAAAAAAAGGCTTAGTCAACAATATGTTAAAGCCAAAGTACCAAAGAAGTATTCATCT
The DNA here is from genome assembly GCF_038396675.1 of Hydra vulgaris. Lineage (NCBI taxonomy): Eukaryota > Metazoa > Cnidaria > Hydrozoa > Anthoathecata > Hydridae > Hydra > Hydra vulgaris. The sequence continues at coordinate 44,355,427 of NC_088924.1, read as the reverse complement.
TTATCACCAAATAATATTAAAATCAGGAAAGATTTTGATAGGAAACACGTGGGCTGGCCATATTTAAAATGGAGAAATATTATTTGGTCAGATGAGACCAAAATTAACTTGTTTTGGTCAGATGCACAGAAAAATAAATCGGAAGACCAAAAAGAAAAGAATATAATCCTAGATATACCGTCAAAACGGTTAAACATGGTGGTGGAAATATTAAAATATGGGGTTGCTTTTCATATTATGGAGTAGGTCCCCTTTTTTGGATCAAAGAAAGTATGAACAAAGAAATACATTCAAATATACTGCAGGATGTTACGCTACACTTCGCAAAAAAAAACCAACCTTAGATTTGGGTCTATCAACAAGATAATGGCCCAACAACAACAATCAACAAAGTAATGGCCCAACAACAACAATCAACAAGATAATCACCCAACAACAACAATCAACAAGGTAATGGCCCAACAACAACAATCAACAAGGTAATGGCCCAACAACAACAATCAACAAGGTAATGGCCCAACAACAACAATCAACAAGATAATCACCCAGCAACAACAATCAACAAGGTAATGGCCCAACAACAACAATCAACAAGGTAATGGCCCAACAACAACAATCAACAAGATAATGACCCAACAACAACAATCAACAAGGTAATGGCCCAAAGCAGACAGCAAAGGTAGTAAAAAATTGGTTTCAAAACGAGAAAATTCGGATTTTGAAGTGGCCAGCCCAATCACCGAACATAAATCAAATAGAAAATCTTTGGACACACGTTAAAAATGAATAAGGAAAATTTCCTAAGACCAAAAATAAAGATGAGCATTGAAAAAACATTGAATACATTTGGAAAAACATTCCAATAAGTACATGCCAAAAATTAGTTGATACCATGCCGAAAAGATGTGCAGCGATAATTGCGAATAAAGGGTATAAAACCAAATATTAATAAACCATAAGTAAATCAAATTTTTACTCATTATTATTCATTATTTCAAAGAAAATATGTACTTAATTTTAATTTACCCATTTTTTTGCACAGTATATTTTTAAAAATAATCCAATTATATAGGCTAGTAAACAAATTTTATTTTTTACCTGTTTCCTTATTATAAATATTAGTTAATAATTGAATTAATTGTAGAATAACTAATTAAATAAATTAGATTACTATCAAGTACTTATTTTGTACGAAAAGTCAAATTATTTAACAATTACCTATTATTTTGCACACCACTGTATATATATATATATATATATATATATATATATATATATATATATATATATATATATATATATATATATATATATTGAATCACGATTTCAATAAGCATTTTGAGGAAATCTATATATATATATATATATATATATATATATATATATATATATATATATATATATATATATATATATATATATATATATATATATATATATAAGGGCCTTGGAATCATCTTTTATGGTATCGAATCCGAATCGAATCAGGCGTTGATTTACAAATTTGAGGATATCTATATTTTAGTTAAACTTAGATTTCCTCAAAATGCTTATTGGAATAGTGATTCAATTCGATTTTCCAATCAAGAGCTGCTTCGAATCGCAATTCGATTCGAAACTAAAAATAGTGATTCGCAAGGCCCTAATATATATACATATATACATACATATATATATATATATATATATATATATATATATATATATATATATATATATATATATATATATATATATATATATATATATATATATATATAATATCATAATAACAAAAAAATTTATTGTAATACAAACAATTTTTTAAAACTTCATAACTCAGAACAACTGTTTTTCTCATAGTAAAAAAATAATTTCTTAAAAGTAAAGCTTTAACTCTTAAAAGTAACTCTTAAAAATAATCGAATAATTTGTATGCCTAACGGTTTCAATAATTGTAAGAATAAAAATTGACATGAAGTTATGTAAAATGTTTTGACAGATAATAGTTAGTTGAAAGAACTTAACCTTGATTAATTTCTGCTTGTAGAAATTATAGATATTATTAATACTGTAAACAACCAATCATTTGTGCGCTTGTAAAACTGTGAACAACCAATCATTAGCGCGCTTGTAAAATCAGTCTATGATTTAAAACACTTTTCGTAGTGCAACAAGATTTGTTTCAGTTTTTAAGAAGGTTACTTAGGAAAGTAAGAAAAGAAGGAAAAACTAGGAAAGTTTTTCTTACTTAATTATTACATAACTATTAATTTATGTAATAATTATTACATAATTATTACATAAATATTAATATAACAGCCTGGTTCCAAAAACCTTTAATAATAAACTTACAAAAAAATGTTAACAATAATTACTCTCTTAGAATAAACCAATTGAATACTTATAAATTGCCTAGAATTAGGAGCAAGTATTCTGAATATGGAATAGCATACCGTGCACCGAAACTATGGAACACATTTCAAAAAACTAAACATTAAATAAATACGATAAAATCATTAAACTCCTTTAAGTTTCTAATAAAAAATGAAATTTTTAAACATTATAAATAATTTTGTGATTTTGTAATTTTCCTAAATGAACATTGAATTCCATTATTCTTAGTTTTTTTTTTATTTGTTTGATTGTCTCTTTTTTTTTTTCTTTTCTTTATTTGATATTTAAAACAATGTCAGTATTTTTAAATCGCAATTATTAAAAATTATATTGATACTATTCACTTTATTTCTTTAAATGTAAATATTTATGAAAGTTTTTTATTTTTTTATTATATTGGAGTTGTACATAGTATTTTTAACAATCTTATTCAATTTAAACTTGTAAAGTCCACAAAGGGGCTCTATTAAAAGATTGTAGTGACTTTAGTCATCCATATCTTCTTTGAGCCCCTGCCTGTTTTTTATAAATCAATTTATTTTTGTATGTAAATGTTTTTTTGTAATTATATTTTCTTATTATATAAACAGCAAATATATGTATATATATATATATATATATATATATATATATATATATATATATATATATATATATATATATATATATATATATATATATTTATTTATTAAAAAAAAATTACTACTTAGTTGGAAAAACAAAGCGGCGAGGCAAGGACTATTGCTCTTGACATATCTAAAGCTTTCGATGAAGTTTGGCATGCTTGTCTCCTCCATAAGCTTGCTTCATATGATTTATCTAAGAAAATTTTTAGGGTTAATACATCATTTCTTTCAAACCACTATATTAAAGTCATCCTCGAAGGAAAATACTCTTCTTCATTTCCAGTTACCTCTAGGGTACCTCAAGGTTTTATCCTTTGTCCTTTATTGTTCAAATCTCATATTCGTTCTTGTATAGAATATTGTTGTCATATTTGGACTGGTTTTTCAAATGATGCTCTTTTTCCATTTTACAAGATCCAAAAACGCATCGTAGCAAACGTAGTTGGACCTGCTTTATCAGGCAAGCTAGAGCCTTTCTTCCATCGTCGTAAGGTTGCATCTCTTTTTTATTCTACAAATACTATAATGATCGCTGCTCAAAGGAAATATGATATCTAGTTCTATCAACAAAAACTCAATCTCACTTGACCTGTCATTCAGCAAAGTCACATCCTTTTGCTATATCTGTTCTTGCGTGCTCTAAAACTTTTTATTCGTCTAAGTTTTTTCCGGCACTTTAACCTTTTGTAACTCTCTCCCACCTTTTTATTTTCCTGACTCATACAGCCTATAAGTCTGCTGTCAATTGTTTCTTTCCTCTAACTCTATTCTTTTTTTTCTATCTCTACTTAATTGTGAACTCCGAACTGCTTTTTTCTATAAACTCTCTACTTAATCGTAGTTGCTTGCAGCATTTATTATTCTGATTAACTCCGAACAAGTTCGGAGTGAATCAATATAATAATAAAAAAAGATTAAACAAAAAAAATTTATTCTAAAAATATTGAGCACAATATCTAAATACCAATCTGATTAAACTTGACTCGACAAAAGGGTTTATATATAATGTTATTATTTCTAGATGGATATTTATTTAATGGTTTTATACAAAAAAATATTTTTAAAAATGGCTCAAGAAAAGTCCTTTTTCTACATATAAATAAAGAATATAACATTTAAAATATTAGGCTCGCATATATTGAGAGTTTTTTTTTAAACAATAAAATGGTTTGGAATCAATGTACCAATACGTAACGGATCGCATGTATGTGCAACGGATGTATCGCAACGGATGTGCATGTTTCACAGGTTGAAAAATAAATACAACACATTAATTGTGGTTTATACCTTTTTTTTACTGAGACGCATTGTGGGGCGGAATAGAAAAGTAATCTTTTTTTGTTTTGGACTTTTAAGTTAAATAATTATTTTTAAATCATTTGTTAGACTTAAGAAAAAATACTCCATAGATTTTTAAACATTTATTTACAATTGTCAGACTTTTTTAATGTATTTTGGAGTAATTTTGAGTAAAGTTTTTTAATAAACCGGTAAGTAATAATAGAAAAAAATAAATAAAAAACCATTAATTGCATGAATAAATAAACGTATTTTAATTCACTTTAATAATTTACAGTAATTCGAATTAAATCTAAGAAGTCACTTAAAAAAAGTTAGTCGAAAACTCGATTAATTTTATTCGTTTTAAAGCTACAGGGTTAAAGGTCAGTCCTAACCTAAAAAAAAACACGTGGATAAGATGAACCAGAGACTCTTTTATACATTACCACCAAAAAATATTTCATAACTTCTTTTTTCATTTTTCTCAAATGTCCAGTTTTGAAGCAATTCTGCCCAACTGTGAGACGTTTAAAAGGTTATTAAAGAAGCAAAATGATAGCGGATAGCCTAAATGGTTCAGCATTAATGAATATTGAATCAGTGTTACCTATAGAATTTTTATTAATATGATAAAAATTTAATTAAAAAATTGTCAATATTACAGATGACAGAAATCTGCCGTTTCCATAACCACACATTTTTTAAAAACATTATTTGGCATTTAACAACTATTGTAATAAATAAGTTATAGAATTTTTTAATGCAGCCGTGATGTAGTGGTAAGAGTTCTACCCTTAGAACTGGATTTCTTTGGTTTAAAGCCGGCTCGGGTCATACACGTTTTCTCTTGTACATAGTTCGGTATTTTTGAAACTTTATTCTCGACCAACTTTGTTTGGCTTTTCCAATTTAACTATTCGTCAAAAGTTATTCTAAGTACTTTCATTGAAAAAACTCTTTTTATTTTAATGTTGTTAATTTTTAGTTCAGGTAATTTAAGTGGAAGGTTCTCGGATTTAGATGGTTTACCGAACAAAATATACTTCGTTTTGTCAGTATTCAATGAAAGTTTATTTGCTTTAAACCATTCATTAAGATATATTAGTTTTGTATTTGCATAATAAAAAATGTTTTTTAAACTTGAGTCTGAAAAATAACATTAGTGTCATCAGCAAAAATAATGTAATTAAGTACTTTTGCGGACAAAAAAATATAACTTAAAAATTAAAAAAAGTTTAAATTAAAAACAGCAAAAGTCAATCAAGTATTGATCCTTGTGGAACACAGCAACTTATTGATTCAAATCGTGCGCATTTTAAACCAAATGGTACTCTTTGTTTACGATTTTCTAAATAACATTGTCACTTTAAGTAAGAGTGGACAACTGCATATTTGCGTAGTTTATAGTTATAAATTTTGTAATTGACAGTATCAAATGGTTTAGATGTAGATTTTTTTTAAAGTTTTAGAACAAAAAAAGTAAGAGTTTTTTTAAAAACCCTAATTTTCTGTTCTCACATTAGTGAAGGCAAAACAAGGCTTGAGTTAAACTACAACACTATGAGGTTTAAAATTAAAATTTATTATGGTTTAAAAGATATTATACTAGTAAGAAGGAATTTATAATTAATAAAAAAAAAAAAATCTTATAACTTGTAAGGTATCTCAATATTCTATTTTAGAACCATTACTGTATTTAATTTATATGAGCAACTTATGTTATCAGAAATATTAAACATTTGGCGGTGACTCTAATATTAATTTACTCTAATTTTGTTCTGACAAATATATTAAAAATAATTTTAGAATGCGTGACGTTGAATTAGTTAAATTAAAAGAGTAGTTTATAAGTAGGCAACTTTTGTTGATAGGAAAATTAACAGATGATAGGTAGACTTGCTGGACAGATGATAGGTAGACTTGCTTGACAGAAACTTTTCCGAAGTTAAGTGTCCTTGATATTTTTGCAGAGTAAATACATCAAATAAATTAAATTAGAATTGGAATATTGACTGAGGATTTAGTTTGGGTAGGTACAGTATTAAAGGAAATTCTTGGAATAGGAGCTTGACAAAGCCTGCCTAATTTGCATTGATACATTTAGTTATGTAGCTATCTACAAAGAAAGTTTTAAGAAGTTTGAGGAAAGTTGGGAAGTTTGTGTAAGGAAGGATGGGGATGAAGTAATCAGAAAAGTCTTAAACACTTTTACAAAGAGGGAGGGAAGGAGGGGAGGTCAGGGGGATTAGCAAATAAATTGTACCTTTTGAAAAATTTACTTAATTTACCCTAAGCAATACTAGTTATAGCAATATAAAGAGGGGAAGTAATCCTTTATCTTCATATCAAAAAAAATTTAAAGCACACAAAACAAGCAAGTAAGCCTTTTCTAAAATATAATAATGCTTTAATAGTATACAAACATCTATTAAAATGTATTGTTTATACTTAAACTTCATAATAACATGCTTCCAACATTTTTGATGCTTCCAACATTTTTTAGTTGCATTTTACTTTAACTAACCACAGAAAACATCCATTGACAATTTAGTATTCCGCAAATATCACCTAAAAAATCAGACAATTTTTTTGGGAGGTTTACAATATTTACAATAAATAATAAATTATTTATTAAACGGGAAAACAAATGAAAAAACATATAAAACTGTTTAAAAGAAGAGAGCGCTTTAATCATAACCGTGGTGATGCAGTAGTGGCGCAGTGGTCAGAGTTCTGGTTCAGAACAAAGAGGTTCAAGATACAACGGCTCCAGCCCTATAAACGAAATTGGTAAAGAAGGAGGCGTGAACTTCCTACTTAAATACTCTTCAGCGGTGCTTTGTGAGATCATTAGGATTCCTGGAAGCACTTTAATAACTACAAAAATAAAAAAATAAAAAAAATAAAAAAGCTCACTGCGCCACTGTAACTTGTACTGCAATCCAATTACGTGGTTAAAATTTTTTTTAAAAAACGGTTTGAAATTTATAATACGAATTGAGCAGGGGCTCTGCTTTTGGAGTAATACAACTATCTATAGTAGTTTATAGAGAATTATTTATAAAAGTTGATAGGAGGACCAAATGAAACAGCTTACAGTTGCACAAAACCAGCTTGGTTTAATACGCAAACATTTGGAAAGTGGCTTAAAATATGCTTTTGCCAAATGTTTAAAATTTTAATCGACCCAAACTTCTGTTAGGAGATAACTGGGCCTCTCAATTTAAAGCAAACGTTATTAAAATAGCTAAAGAGCACAATGTTTACTTCTTTATGTTACCACCGATTTAAAGCAGTCATTAAATTTATCTGTTTACGGTCCAATAAAGCGTTGTTGGAAACATGTTCCAAGCGAGTATAGGAAACGTACCAGGAATTATGGATTTTTTTCTAAAGAATATTTTCAAGCTCTATCAAAACGTTTAACTATTAAGTTCCAAGACACTGTGTGTCCGAATTTAATTTTTCTGAATTTCGTGCATTTGAACTATATCCAGTGACCGTATTGGATATTTTTAAAAAGATTCCTGAGTACCAGGCAGCAGGTGCATTGACAGAATCTATTTAAACAATTCGGATACAAATTTTTCTCATTGCGTAGCAACAAAATAAACAAATAAACCCAGGGGTAATAAATCGAATATTGCGTTAAGGACAATTTTAAAAGCTTGGTTGAAAATATTGAAGCTAATTTTTGTTTCGTTTTTTGGAAAAAACCCGTCGAAATCAGTTTTAGTTGGTTGGACTGGCTGTGAAAATTGTGATTGTTGGTATCATTCAATGTGTTTGAAAAAAACTGATTGCATTGTATGCCCTAAACAAAAATTTGCCTTATGTTTTTTTTAGGGGCAAAATAGTTTGTGTGTTATTTACTTTAAATTAATCAGTATCTAATTTAAACGTGACAAACAGATTTTCATTATTAATCATTAAGTATAAATTAATTTAAAGTAGTTAGTTCATAAATAGTTTTTGTTGTTGTTGTTGTATTGTGAAAATTCATGTTAAACTCCATGATGTTTAAAATTAAATTTTAAATTTCAAGTGTCCGAAGTTACCTCATTTTCCAAATTTTATTTTACTTAGCCTGTTAGGGTTATCAATTAAAGAAAATATTTTATTATATATTTTAATTAAAGATTAAAGATTAAAATTAAAATTTAGCTTTAGACTTATCTTCTTTTTGTTATACTCTTTTTTTTGTTTCTAAAATTATTATCAGGTATTCTATGACATCATAAATGATAAATTTAGCAATATTTTAAGAACAGGAGTTTTTACGACTGATATTTAAGATTATTTTCACAACTTATTTTTAAAGAATTATTATAATTATATTAATAGGAATTACATAGTTTTTACAAATCAAATTTTGTGAAGATTTTCATAATGGCCATTTATATCTTGGATTTAATTAATGTTTTATATTTTTTTTATAAATTTGAGAGTAGTTTTATTTTTATTTTGTTGCTAGCCAACTGTTGCAATTAGTTGGTCTACTTTTAAAAAATGGTTTCAATTGTGTAAATTTATATGACGTAAAATTTACTGTATTAATTATTGCTCAGCAGTTAAAGAGAACTCTACATACAAGTAAAAAAAACTTTGTTTACTGGTAACATTACTGAGCCAGTTTTTATGGTTAATTATGTTATTGCCATTATGTACTACTATGTTGTTTTTCATTAAAATTAGTTCACTATGCAGCTTGGCAGCAATAAAGGCAAACTGAGTGGCTAGCCTACTTAGCCAGTTGATTTCTCTTGATCAGCAATGCCTGTTCTATTTGACGGCAAAACTTGCTCGCAGATCTAACACAACACGACAAAAAGAAAAAAAATCTTTCATAGCACTTTCACTTTTCAATGCTTTTTTTAGTCAGCAACTATTATACTGTACCTGTACTGTCTGCAATATAGAAATACCTGGCCCATATGTATTGGTTGGCATTTTAATACATACATTTACACATAATAAATGTTATGTATAAATGCATTTATATGTATAAATGCATATATATGTATAAATGCTTATACATGTATAAATGCATATATATGTGTAAATACATATATATAAAATGGCAATATATTATTATTGATAATCGCTGGTATGCCCGTATACAAGTGGGTAGCTTTTATAGCTCCCATACAGGGCCTTCAGACAACTTTCTTTCTGCAAGAATGTCCCTATGGATTCCATATCCAACCCCATAAGTCCCTTACATAACCCGTGTATGTTAGTTGGTTGGGAATATTATAGTCCAATATTATATAAAAAAAATTAAATAATTTCCATAATGTATTTAGGTTCTCCGATAATTAAACTAACAAAAAAAAGATTAGTGACAAAAAAAGTAAATGCTTTGAAACAATGTTGTCTCAATGGGTCCTAGACTTATCCCACCAAAAAAGTTTTTATGTATCCCAGACCAGATAACCGGAAAAATCTCATGCTGCACCCATATATATTGGTAGGCTAGGTATTTATATAAATGGAGTATTATGTAGGAAGTTCACGCCTCTTTCCTTACCAATGGCCATACATTGGAACGCAAAAAAACTGCGTTTTGCGTTTGCGTTCCAAAATAAAAACTCACACACAAACTCAAACGCATTTGACGCAATTTATTGCGTTTACTTACGTGAATGTAAACGCAATTTACGCAAATAACCGCGTTTACGCACGCATTTAATACGCAATTTACGCTTGTAAAATGCGTTTATAAAGTAACTCAAACGCAACTTACGCGTATAAATGCGTTTGCGAACGCATTTATACGCGTAGAAGTACTAAAATATAAAAGCTGCTGACGATGGAATATTTAGTAAGATGACAAATAGCTTTCGTAACATTTGCATTTTAGAATTTTCGAACTAAAAATCATAAGAAGGATACACAGATACTAAAATTCCTTTCTCTTCAATTCGCTTAGAAAAAGTAAAGTTTTTCTTTTTCGATTTCAATTAAATAAAATTATAAATTAGGCTGCCGAGCTTCTGGGCAGTAGTTATCATCTAGCAATCCGCTGAGCAAATCAGTTTGCTGATCATTCTCAATCGTTCTTTCGCTCGTGTAAGCTCATATCCTGATTGCGATTCTGAAGCACATTGATGAATATTTTGTAGCGTAAAGATTTTAGGACTTCGTGTAGCTTTTCTACTGCTCCTAAACAATTTTTGGTTGTGATACAAACTCTTATATGATAAATAATATATAAAAGTAGTTAAATTTGTAAACTAGGTTTTGAAGAACTATTTTTTAAACAAAATCTTAAAACTTTTTTTTGTCTTAAGTAAATAATATAAAACTTAATAACTAAATACCTTTAACAAAAAATTGACAATCAGGTCTAAAGAACCACAACTTAAGCTTTGAGATATTCAACAGTGATGCTACTAGATAAATTCCTGAGTTAAGTTCGTACTGAAACTTTAATTTAAAAGAAGAAATTAACAAGTTAGCAAATTCTTTTCCATTTCCTTGTAATTCCATTCTACTCCTTTTTGAAATCATAATAGTCAAAAGATCAGCACTCGATGAAAGATTCTTTTGTACAATTAAGTTGAACTGATATGCAGGAAGAAGGATTTGTTGGCATAGTTCAATCTTATCTAATTCGATTAGACTGGATTTTCCGGATCGAATGCATTTCTTTTATAAGCACTTTGAAAACTCTGTAACATTAGGAAAGCAGCTGACCAACGAATTCCATCACAATATGTTTGTGATTTAGCTTAATTTTTTATGTGGTAATGAACGCTATTTATAAATTGATTTGTGTTTCTTGCGTACGTTTAAAGCGTTGCAAGTAAACGACACATATTTTTGTTTCTTAATAGCGATTCGTACAGCGATGTTTGTTTTATAAGCTGCGCAAGGAAACCGCAATAGTTTTGATATTCCTAACTCAATTTCAAGATCTTTGATTAGCTCAGCACTATGAAGATTGTATTCATTATATTCGTTAAAGTCTTAAGTGATGTTTACTTCCTCAGCTGTTTTTGCTAACTGAATAATATTTGTAAAAGTAAACTTCCTTGATTCAGTTAATAGCACTTCAAGAAGTTCATCAGGGGTTTGAATACCAATATTTAAGATTTTATCTTCACCTATTTTTAGCTGCTCATCATCTGCTTCTTCAATATAAAAGGGCAACCTCTTGGTTCAGCAATGGATTCATATGCATAATCGCCACCTTTCGTCTCTTTAACTCTTTCTTCTTGAGACTTTTTAAATAATTGCTTAAACAGTCTGACGAATGAGTTCCTTTCATCACATGTTATAGCTTTTAAATAAATTTAACTTAAGTATTCAATAAATTCAATGTGTTTACAGTAATTAAAGCTATAAAATTAAAAAAAAATTACCATTTATTTTTGATTTATTGAAGGTAAAGGTATTGAAAATCTTTTCAACTCCTAATTTAATATTTTCTGCATTATGACGTCCCGTCATCTGTTCCATACCAACAATGATCATTTCTATTTTTAAATCACTGTTCGTTAATGTTGCACCAACCGCAATAAAGTCCAACATTTCAGGAGATGTCCGTATATTACTAAATAAAGTGACAAATAGAGCATCGTCTAAATTTTCGTTAATTATATTTGATAATTTTGCCATCGTTTCTAGTATCAAGTTTTCTCTAAAACTTTTTACACAAGGAAGTGGAACTTTGACTATTTTTCTCAAAAAGGGATTATTAAATGCATTAATCAAGCAGTTCGATGTATTTGATAGCGTTCAAAGTATCGACATCTCGCACGTTTCGCTTTTTATTTGATTTGTTTTGTGTTTCGTATGAGTCAAACCACTTACCCAAAATGTCGCAATGTTTTCTTTGTAAATGCTTCTTAATGATGGATGTTCGACCAATACGAACAGTGAACTTTTGATTTCAAAACATGCAGAAAAACTCGGCATCATTTTGTGATTTATTTATACGAGTATCAGATGTAGTGAAATGAAGATATGAAGTATACTCCTAAAATATATAAAAATCATGCGCTACATTGTTCTCAATAATATTTTAAATGTAAGAAAAAGTAATTTTAATACCCGTTCAATTAACTGTACAATAAACTTCTTTTTCGGAAAAATGTTTCTTTGACCAAAATCTTGCATTTTGTTTATGAAAATACACAAGTCTTCAGATAATTTTGCCAAAAGACTATAACCCTAAAACCTTAATATCGGGTCTTGCTGAATAGGAGGAATAGAAATATTGGAAGTTCAAGTATTATTCGAAGACTTTGCCGACAATAATGTCAACGCTGCACTTGTTGTCTGCATTGCAGATTTCGTCGTTTTTGTAGGATTTACAGATCTTGTTTTCTTTGAAATTGTTTCTCCAGATTTAGATGCAGACGAACTTTGAGATAAATAAGGTTGTAATTGCATCTGTTGTGATTGCAATATTTCTTCTTCATGTCGCTTTTTTGAACTAGACTTTATGATATCCTCATGATAGATCTTACACTTGCATTGACCAGTCATATTAGATTAGATATTTATGAAACGATTAAGTAAAACTTGGTTTTGTTTTCTAAACTCATTTTTTTAATACTGTATATGTATAAGTTGCATATCCTTATATCAAAAGGCCAATAGGAACTTCCTTACGCTATAAGGAAATGCCATTAGACATATCCCTTAAAACAAATTATTACGTGATTTAATATGCTTTTAGGTCATTTTATAACGAATTTAAAAAATAATTATCGATCAAATTTGTCTAAAATGATATTTAATTTCTCATTATAATTACTCCTTTTAAAATGAGTGTATTATGTTTTTAAATTGAGTGAATATAGTCAGATTTTTATAATAATTGAAGTGAGCTTACTAATTAAAGGTATTAGGTATTCTTTTCTAAAAATAGTTTTGGTAAAATAATAGTACCGTATACAACTGAGTATTATTGTGTTCAATTTGTGATCAAAAAATAAGTTTTCCTTTGTTTTAAGCAATTTTTAAAATATGCGTGCACGCTGATCAATCGCATTGTGTTTTTGTAGTTGATTGCTCATTTTAAGCGATCCTTTTTATATATGAAAGAACATACAATGGGACAATTATTCAAAGGAATTAATTGCCCATGGCTGGGAAAAGATCTACAAAACTAGCTAACTGTAAATAAACAAGTTTTAATGAGTGAGTTTTAGAATTATTATACTTTGAATATCGTGGAATAAACTACCCACAAAACAAACATTTCTTTATCATAATCACACAAATAATAATAATACAAGTAATTTTTTTTTACTTTTAGTGGAGCAAGATGTTCCTAAAGTCAAGTCCCTTGTGCAATTTGTGAGACCTAGGTAGATTAATATTGTTTAATTCCTTATATTCTATTTTAAATTTTTATATATAAAGTTATTACTTTTTTAGTAATTTACTAACAAAATCCTTTAAAAAGTTATAACTTGATTAAAACCAATTATTTGTTTGAATATGTTAATATCTTCAGCAATAGTATATAAAAGGAATTAAACGATATTAATCAAATGCTCAACGGACTTGACCTTATGGACATCTTGCCCCACCCTATCCTAAACTTGAAAAAATAAGAAAGCAAAAGAAGAGAATGAAAACAATTCTTAAAAAATAAAAGAAATAAAAAAATTAAACCGTAAGGTGCAAAGAACGAAGGGGGAGAAGACTGCATCAAAGTAAGTAATTTTAGCACATATCTTACATATATATGTGATACATGTACGATCTTTCTTATTGTAAATTTTATGATACGGCAAAAGATTGGAAAATATATATATATATATTTAAAATGTATTCTATACAATAGAGTGCTCAATGTTCTTAAAAGAACAGAGCAATTATATATTATATTAGTATAAAATCACTTAACAAATTTTTTTTTTCATTTTACACTATGTTTCATCAACAAACATTCATCAGAAATGAAATATATATATATATATATATATATATATATATATATATATATATATATATATATATATATATATATATATATATATATATATATATATATATGCGTGCGCTCCGTTTCAGTCACGTTTTTAAACGCATATATACGCATAAATTGCGTTTGAGTTACCTTCGTAAACGCAATTTATATTCGAAAGTTGCGTATTAAATGCGTGGGTAAAAGCAGTTATTTGCGTATATTGCGCTTACGTTTCCGTAAGTAAAATTGCGTCAAATGCGTTTGAGTTTGCGTGTGAGTTTTTATTTTGGAACGAAAACTCAAAACGCAGTTTTGCAACTGCGTTAATAAAAGCATTTTCCTTTTACTCATAACTGCTTCACCATTATACCAAGCAACATAACCCTTCAATCAAAAAATCATACATAGTTATAAGTGAAACACCCTTTAAACTGGGATATGCCAACCATTTAAAATCATTCGATATTCTTAAGTATTAAAGCGATAAAAAGCTGTCAAAAGACGTTTGGAATTAAAAGATAATAATAAAATCCTGTGGTTAGTTGGAAAATAATTATACGATGTGAAGCTTACAACTAAGGCTGTCAAAAATTGTAAAAATGCTTGCCATGGTACCCGTTGAACACACGGGTGGGTACCAGTTATAAAACAATATTTTTTATAAAAGTTGTACTTATAAAAAATAAAAAACAACAAAAACGTCTCAATCAATGATGTCATTCATTTAAAATTTTACTTAAATCTAAACTTTATTCACATTAAGTGTCCAGGTTACACGACTCCTATTTACGATTAAAAAAAATGTCTACTGTTTCGGGTGCCAATGATGCACGCCGTCGATTGACCACATGTCCAGCAATTAAAAAAGACATTCTGCTGGCATCGAAATCGCAGGTACATGTGCACATGTAGTTGCGAGCCAAAATAGAAAGCTTTGGGTAACGTTTGGTCTTATCTCGCTAAATCTCTAAGATATTTCCGTTGACAATCAATGGCGTTTCTGAAAGGTAAGACGCCAATTCATCCATATGTCCAAACCCTTCGTTAGCTGTGCACAGCAATGCTAATTCATCAAGAACATTCTCCTTCGGTAAGCCCTGTTCTTCTGCTACTACTTCTATATTTTCTTCCAATACTGACATAACAATAGGTTCTATTTTAGCTCTAGTGGCGGAGTATGTTTCATTTCGAATAGGGTTTTCGAAAAAATTTAAAAACTTATAACGTGGATTTAATACAGATGCTGTAGGTAGTACACTGAATCCTTCCGAATATCGCTTTGTTATTTTAGTAGCAATGACATTTCTGCAATTATTGGCAGCAGTGCATTCGTCTGTTTTGCTGCTCGAACATTTTTTAGAACAATAGATAACAGTGGATAAACTAATGACAACGAAGGATATTTCTGACTAGATGACATAGTTGTTATCTGCTTTAATGGTTTTAGAATGGGTATAATGGCTTGCGCAAGCAACCAGTTTTTATCCGTCATTTGAAGAGTGAACACATTTCTTTTTGTTGTAAAATTTTGGTCAGACAGCACGGCTTCAATCACCCAACGTAGCTTCACTAATCACTCTAACATGTCTAACGTGGAATTCTTAAATTGCTAACGTACTTCACTTGAAGCGTGCCGCCAATTGCCTTGCAGCCCGAATCATATTCACAATTGCTGGAAGTTTCAGACCAGCTCTAATGACTAATTGTAGCGTGTGAGCAAAATAGCGCTGATCCGGCCATTCGTCAAGAAAGTCCATTGCTCGGTTTATATTTGAGCCATTATCATGAACTGTTGCAGCAATTTTCTGAACAAGAATTCGCCACTCGTCAGCAGCATCCTGCAAACGAATACTGATGTTTTATCCAGTGTGCCGTTCAGGACATTCTCGTGTCTACAAGATTGCAAATTCCAGCTCCCATTCCGTGTTAACCCAATGCGCGGATACACACATATATGCAATGTTTTGATTACTAGTCCACATGACCGTTGTAAAAGCAACAAACTTGACCGTCTCGTTGTATCTTTTCTTTATCAGTTTTATGGTAGTCGAACGAGTTTTAACAACATAGTCTGGATCTGTATATTTCAACAAGCTAAGCAATCTATCACCTTCAACTAAACTTATTGGGTGTGCATCATGAGCAATGAAGTCTATTTTATGAAAAATTTAAATGAAGCTATTTTCTTACCCAAAACTAGTTCTTTTTCTTTCGTCATTTTGGGCCACGAAGCTGTAAAGAAAGACAAAATATTTGGTGTGCCCAATCTGCAAATGCCATCAATATCTATATGATGCGTTCCTGTAAGATAGTGTCGGATAGTGCTTGTGTTGCTTCCTTTCGCTGTCAAAATCGCTTGACATTGCTTGCACTTAATGCTAATCTTTTCGATTCGGTCTGCCTAAGACCACACTTTTGATACTTTACCCTTTTCTTTTTTTCTATAAAATTAGTGTTTTTAAATGTTTTCAAAACTTAATATGTTTTTAAAAGTAAAGCATAAAGAAGAAAGAATAACAAATAGCTTTCACAAAACTTTGATTACAAGTTGATGAAATTTTATTTTAACATTTTATTTATTTGCAATAAACTTACTACGTGCACTTAAAAAAACTTTACAAATTTTTTTTTCGATAAACTGGTTAACTTTTTAATAAGAAACGAAAACGTTTTATAAATAATTTAACTAAAACTAATTATATTCTCCATCATTCAGGCTTCATAAAATTTTGTCATAGAAACATACTAGTAAACAAGTTGGAGGAGTTCTAATTTACGTAAAAGAAAACATTGAACATAAAGTTAAAAATAAAAGGTGGGTTTCCTAATCAGAAACTCAAATAACTTCATGTTGTTAAATTATTTTATTTCAACTAATGATTGAAAGCTTAAATAAAAATTAGAATTGAAAATTTGAAAATTGAAACATTTTGTTTTTTTGCATGGGCAATGGTTACCCGTCATTTGATAATACTGCCTGGGCAGTTACCAACGGCCGGGTATCCGGTTGCCCGGGTACCAGTTGACAGCCTTACTTATAACCTGACAACAAAATCGAGCAAGTCATGCATAAATGAAAAAAATAAAACTATTTTAAACAACGAAATATCAAAATGTTGACATTTCTTATTTGTCAATTCGACACGGTAAAATTAGACTAAGACATCATACAATCGATTTTTTGACGGCAGATCCAAATGGGTTGTTAATATTTGTTGTTGTTTATTTATATTTTTATATACTTAATCATATTTTTATATGTTTGTTTATATTTTTATATGTTTATTTATACTTTTATATGCTTGTTTATATTTTTATATGTTTATTTATATTATATATATATATATATATATATATATATATATATATATATATATATATATATATATATATATATATATATATATATATATATATATATATATATATATATATATATATATATATATATATATATATATATATACATGTATATATATATATATATATACATGTATATATATATATATATATATATATATAAAGTACTGGCTAAATTTATAGTGCAACCTCTTAAAATAAGATTGTCATGTCAAATTTTTGTATGCAGTAATCATATTGTTAGTGTATTTTTGAAATATGTTTACATTAGTCATTTAAAATATGCACATAAAATTAAAAATTTTGTTTATTATTCATTTTAGAAATGAAGAATTTTACAAACATATAAAAAAAATGTTGGGCAAATTTACAGCACACTCACATTCAAACGTAATTTTGACAGTGTGCATGATTAAATGCATTGACGCATTGTTGTGTTAGATATTTTATTAATCTACTAGCATCTAGTTAATTATCTAAAATAACAAATCTTATAATTTTTTAATGCTTTTTCAGTAATTTTAAAATTAAAACATAATTTATGAAATGGGTTGCAAAGCATTGAGCTCTAAGCGGCGACAACTTGTAAAAAACTTACTTCAACAACAATTTAGTATTGCTGATATTGCTAAACGTGCTAAAACTTCCAGAAAATTTGCTTACAATACTGCTGATAAAATCGAATTTACCAATTAAAAATCAACCAGGTCAAGGACATCGTATATGCACTAATTCTAGAGAAGACCGTACTGTTTAACTCCATAACAAGTTTTCTATTTGAATCGTACTGATTCAAGTAGAAAAATTGCTATGGAGTTAATGCTGCAATAAAAAAAAAAAAAAACCATTAGTGCAAGTAGAGTTTGCTGTTGTTTGTTAGAAAAAGGGTTAAAAAGTTACACACAGAAACAACATTGTTATCGAAATAAGGCTTTGAAAAATAAAACACTCACTTGGTGTAAAAAATATGTTGATTGGACTCAAAATCAATGGCATATTGTAATATTTAATGACGAATCACATTTTCATAATAGAAAGAATAGCAAGTTTGTACGTCGTCTTCCTAATAAAAAATATATACAAGAGCACAAGATGATGGTGGAACTATTTCTGTATGGGGGTGTTTATCTGAAAATGAAATAGGTTTATTGAAGCTTTACGAAGGTCGTTTGTATCCTTCTCATTATTTAGAAATTATTGCTGAATTACCTGACTAAATGGACATTTTTTTTGATTCTGAAGCTGAAGATTGTTATTTTATGCAAGACAACGCACCTTGTCACAAAGCAAAAAAACTCTGGAATGGCTTGCAACGAAGAATACGTGGCTCCTAGAATGGCCACCCACTTCATTAAATGCAAACCCGATCGAAAATCTTTGATCAATTATTGGCCAAAAACACAAATGACTTAAAGGATGCAATTCAAGACATTTGGGACAAGACTTCAGTTGATCTTTGGATTAAATTGGTAATTTCTGTTCCAGATCATATTTCTCGAATTTTTAGAGCTAAAGGATCTATTATTTCTTTATATTAAATCAAATTCTAATGTTTTTTATTTAAAATTAGTATTATGTGGTATAATTTTGACCAGCTTATTTTTCTGTATTATTCCTAAGTGAACTTTAAAACATGTTAACTTTAAATATATTTTCAATTTTCATTCATTTTTGTCAAAAATAAAATGTTACTTTTCAGATAAAAAAAAAATTATATTTTTTCATTCAACCCTGCGTTAAACTTTTATCATTCAATTTTTAATTTACATTTGTGCTATATTTTGACCAGTACTATATATATATATATATATATATATATATATATATATATATATATATATATATATATATATATATATATATATATATATATATATATATATATATATATATATATATATATATATATATATATATGTATATATATATATATGTATATATATATATATATATATATATATATATATATATTTATATATATATATACACAGTGCTTTTTTTCTAAAAAAAAAGGTGCCGGAACTCACCTGTATTTTTCTTTATATTTCAAAAATGAGGCAGAAATTAGTAATTTAATTTATAAATGATTTTTATATGTATAGCTGTTGGTAGGCTCCCCCGTACATCATACCCATAAAGGCGGGAACAAATATAAGAAACCGTTTTCCAAAAAAAGAAGCTTTTTTTCAAATAATGACAGATGTTTTTTTTTTGGATAGGGGGTGAGTGGGGGAGAGGTCGGTCACTGTGTATAAAATGCAAACTTTACAAAACTATAAACTTTTATAACAAATCTCATAATTTTTGCAAATTTTCGTTAGACATATCCTCTCGTCTCCTATCCTTGCTCTTAGTGTCTACTGCTGAATACCTTCCGCTAAGTAACCACGAATCAACGTACTTTGAAGGATCGAAGCTTGTTAGCGGTGGTCCCACTAATTTAATGAATAACAACGTTGAAACTGTTTTTGCCGTTAATGAAACCCTTATTGGTGTGATGATCAGATTCATCTGTGAAAACCCTCGTTCGCATTCACTCGTTCGCATTCACTCGTTCGCATTACTCGTTCGCATTCACTCGTTCGCATTCACTCGTTCGCAATCACTCGTTCGCATTCACTCGTTCGCATTCACTCGTTCGCATTCACTCGTTCGCATTCACTCGTTCGCATTCACTCGTTCGCATTCACTCGTTCGCATTCACTTGAGGAAATGGGAATAGTATGTAGTGTACCAAACGAACTAAATTTTCAGGATGTTTTTTCTGACAGGTATTCACGGAATCCACCAATCATTTCTCTTTCATTTAATTGTAGTCTTAACGACAGATTTCTGATTTCAGTTTCTCCAAATGTCACTTGGTTGTTTATGTTATCAGGCCAATGATTTTGATCTAAGATGCGAGCCCACTGAGCTAATTCAACATCTTTGTCAGCAAGCAACCTTTTTTCAATTGACTCTTTTAGTTTTATATAAAAGGCGTTAGGATTAATAGCTGAATTGTTTTTGGAATTTTTATTGTGAAGTAAAACTCCATGAAAAAGGAGATTCTGTGCTGAAACTAAAGCAAATTTGTAACAGGGACCACCATTATTTCTTCTTTCTTCGAATACTTGATTAAGAGCTTTAATTTTTTGATTTACTTTGTATAGATCAATATTGCGCTCTTGTAGGTCCAAACTCAATTCCGATAATTCTTGGAGAGCATCACACATTAATCCTAGATCCATTAAAAACTCTGTTGCTGTAATTTTTTTTTTTAAACTTCATAAGTGGATTTTTTGTTTTTGTCCCTTGTAGGATCAACCATCGATTCCTCAAAATGTTTCACAAGCGCTTCGTAATTTTCCTATACTGCAAAAACTGAACGGAAACTAGATGGCACCCAACGTGTATTTAAAATTCGACCAATTTTCAGCAGCTGAATATTAAGTAATTCTGCGCATGAAGGTAACTCTCTGCTATTTTTTGGGGAAGCATGATACACGACGTAAAGCTTATCAAGAAATGATTTGAATCTGTTAATACTTGAGATCTCCCTAATAGTATCGCCTACTGATAGTTCCAGTCTATGATTAGCACAATGCCAAACTATAACAAAAGGAAACTTTTCAGTGATTAATTTAAAAACGCCACTTTTGCATCCTAGCATCACTCATGCGCCATCACATGCTACAGAAACTAAATAATTTTTCAAATGTTCATCTTTCATCCCATAAGAATGAAGACATTCAAGTAAAGCAACAAATAGTCCTTTAGCCGTAACACTTTCAAGCTTCACTAAATCCAAAAATAAATTGATTGATGAATTCATTCCGCTGCCTTTTACACATCACCGAATGTACACTATCAGTGTTGATTTTTGGCTTATAGTGGTTGATTCATCAATAATTATCGAAATCTTACTCTTTGACTTTATGACTTCTGCAATAATTTTTTTCCTCATTTCGTTACCTATATGATTGACAATATTAATGCATGCGTTTGTAAAATGAAGAATACGACCTATTTCCAATAATTTCTTGAAGATCAATTTCCATTTCAAAATTATTAAAAGACTGATTTCCTTTAGCAACTTTATATGCAGTTCGAAAAATGTTTGCTGTTACAATTTTCTCACGCGTTAAAGATTTTAAAATATTGTTTGACAGAGTCTCTTTTTTAGCTTCTTCTACCATCTTTAATGCAGCTTGATGTCCTACAGATTCTTTGTGATCAAATATTTTCTTACGTAACGAACTTAACTGTTGTCTTCTATTTTCACCATAATAAGAAACTTCATTATTGAACCATTCTTTAGATATTTTTATTCCCATCTTAGCTTCTATGCCAAGTGTTTTCACTTTTTGGCAGGTAGTGCAACCAAGCTTTTTTGTCGAAAACAAAGCCACTCGTTTTTGGAACAAAACTCTGTTTTTTGCTCTAAAGTCCAGCCACTTGGCCAGCTATAATTGGTGTCATTCAGGGGCGTCGCCTTGGAGGGGTAGGGGGGGAGTCTCCCCCTCCCAGAATCTAGAAAAAAGAGAAAAGTTGGGAATTTCCTTGCCACCAGTTGGGATAGTTGGGAAATCGGTGATAAAATCAAAAAATATTTTCCAGTTAAATAAAATTAAAATGTTTGCGAAAATCCATCAAAGATCTAATTTTTTTTTGACTTGGACAAATAAACTTTACGTTTATTAAACGGCATAAGGCTGTTTTCCACAAGACGAAATAAATTGCGAAGTCATAACGGAACGCCCTTTTCATTTCCACGTTGTTGTTTTTTTTCGCGCAATTTTTTTTGTTATCAACAATAAAAATGGCAGCTGCAATTTTATGCAATAAAAATAGCAGCTGCAATTTTATGTTTGACTAAAAGCAGTTATTCATTTTTTTCATACTTTCTACTTTGAAACGTGAATATTTATTTCCATGAATTGATTTTAACATTTCTGTCTTTGTATAAAAGATATGATAGCATTTAAAATGATATGATTCATTTTTTGATATAATAATTTTATATAAAGCTTTTTATCAGAAAGTATAATAAAATAAATGCTAAACTCTGATATGAACGTTTTGCGCCTGTTATTACTTCCAACTATCAGTATACTTAAGTAGGATCAGAATTAGGTTTGTAGGAGTAATAGGCCTAATTAGAATATATAATAGGATTATTAGTCATATTCTATTATTTTAGGACTCTTATCACATTTATTAGGAGTGTTAACTTTTATAAACATTGAATCATTTAAAAATTACGGTAAATTATCTGCGTTTGTTTTCCAGCACTAAATATGAATAGCAAAAGATAAAAATTACAATGTTGCGTATGCAAAGCAGTATTTAATAACGACTATAAAACCAGTTATGAAAGATCCGTTCATGGTGGTAGAAAGGTTCGTATGCAAACAGTGGGAGCCCCAGAGAATCCTTTTGTAGCCTCCTTAGCTTCAAAAAAACGAAAAATGGAACCTCAGAATGCTGGTATTGATGTCGAAGTGGATGATGAAATACAAAGTAGTGAACATACAAAGTTAGATTTGATAATAATTGAAACATCGACTTCAACATGTGGTATATCCATAGAAGAAGAAACAACATCTTTTAATAAAAAATTTGAAGAGGACGCAAGTTCAAAAATTCAAGATAATGATGCAAAAGGGGAAAATCCGGGTTATGCTGTAGTCCAGGAACAAGCAGAGAAATTTACAGAAATAAATTCTAAATCAGATCATTTAACCCAGTTTCATGACTGAGATAAAAAGGATGAAACGAATATTATTAACTTGGATACTACTGAAGTAAGCAGTGAAACAACAAATTGGACTTCGCTCATGGGGAATTTGGGTGTTTTAATAGATAATCTTAAAGATTGTAATGACATTTATAAAAAATATTGTAAAGAAGAATTAGTAAATAAAAAATTCGCTGCAATTGAAATTGTGAATGCAACAAGTTCTGTGGTGGAAATGTCAAAAAATGTTTTGAAAATGGGAAACGCTTTTATAAAAAAACTCGATACCAAATCTCAAAATATTATAATTGACAAGTCAGATTCATCAGCATTGATAAGCCATGACCCAGGTTTACGTCCACATACAATTACGGATAATCAAAAACTGTATTTAATCCAGTTAGGGCCACACCAACCAAAACTTGCTAGTTTCCCAAGTGACGTTAAAAATAGATTTAATCCCTAGTGGTACAAAGAGTTTGAACATTTAGAATACAGCACCCAGAAGGATGCCACATTTTGTTTTGTCTGCTGCCTTTTTCCCAAGGGTGTTGGAAAGAAGGGAAAAACTGAAGATGCTTGGATAAATGTTGGGGTGAGATCTTGGTCTAAGATGAAAAGCTATGGGAAAGACAAACTTGGAAAGCTTTAAGTGAATATTGTCAATTTCTTATGAAAAAAGGGCATATAGATCACCTTATTGATAAATCCAATAGAATTGCTCTAATAGAAGAGCAAAAAATAGAGGTGCAGAATAGAAAAACTGTCGAAACTCTTATCGATACATGCAAGACCTTGGGAAGCCAAAGGCTAGCGTTTATAGAATCGAACAGTGCTAATCAAGGTAACTTTGTTGCAGTTGTTAATCTTATCTCTCGCCACAATCCCACACTAAAAGCCTGGATTGAAGATAGAGCCCTTCGTCCATATAGAGTTACATACACGAGTCCATTGTCTCAAAATGAAATGATTAGTTTAATTGCAACTGAATTAAAGAGTAAAATCATTGATGAAATTAACAGCTCCAATTTTTTTTCCGTAATGGCCGACACTACTTCCGATATGTCACATAAGGACATAATGAGTATAGTTGTGAGATCAGCCAGTGAAAACGGTGAGATTCGGGAAAGGCTTTTGAAATCCGTTAGATGCACTGATAAGACTGGAAAAGGGATGGGTGAGCTAATTTTATCTTCTTTACATAAAGAAGGCATTGACACATCAAAGATGGCTTTTTAGTCTTATGACTACGCGAGTTCAATGTCTGGACAATTTAAAGGAGTACAAAAGTATATAACAGAAGAAGTTGGCCATAATGTACCTTACATACCTTGTCAAGACCACAGAACAAACAATGCTCCTGAACATGCCTGCAATGTTAATGCTTTAATACGAGAATTGTTTAATGTCCTCGATCAGTTGCATGTTTTCTTCACATCAAGCACAAAAAGGTTTAGTTATTTAAAAGAAAAACTTGAAGACATTGACATTGCAATACAGCTTGTAAACCTGTCCAGAGCAAGATGGACCGCACGAGCAAAATCTGTTAAGGCTTTAAATCAGTGTTTGGAGAAGGTTATTGATCTTCTTCAGAGCATCTCAAATAATAAGATTTTTGATACTATCACGAGAACTAAGGCAATGGGACTTTTGAAAAAAGTAACAACTTTTGATTTCATTATTACTCTTTTCTTCATGAAGAATATCATTGAGAAGATAAAAATATTAACTGAAATCTTAGAAAGTCCAAACTTCAATGTCATTGACAGTATTAATGTAATTGAAAGTACTTCCAAGAACATACAAAATATCAGTAACGATACAGATGCTATGAACAATTTGATTGAAAGTGCAGTAATATTTTCTAGGAAAATACACATTGATGCAGAAAACGATTACGAACGACACCATAGATTAGTAGCAATGGAGATAAAAGCTATTTACCGGAAAGAATTCAAAGAGGTCATTGACTTTCTAGCCATAGGTGTAACCGAAAACTCGGCAGCATTAAAGGAAATATTTGCCCCTATCACCAAAATTTTTAGTTTTCCGTTAAATAAGGATAATTTGAGTATTGAAAACTTAACAAAAGCAAGCAAACTTTTTCTTCCTGGATACAAGGATCATATTCCAGACGTTCACGTGCTGAAAGGCCAGATGGAAATTTTGATTGATATCTGTTTAGAAGAAGGTGATGGAGATTTTAACTCATCAAGAACACCAGACAAGACGCTGCAAGACATTTTGTACCATGTTGTGAAGTTAAAGGATATACTGAAACAAGCCCATAAACTATGCATTTTTGTAATCACAGCTGCTTATGGTGTAGCATCAAATGAGCGTTCTTTCAGTCAACTCAAGATTGTAAAATCACATCTGAGAACAACAATGAGTGACAAGAGATTGGATAGTCTCATGCTACTGAAGTGCGAAAAAGGACTTTGTAAAGGAGTTAACTCCGAACATCTTGTTAAACGATGGGTTCAGTTGAAGAAACGTCATATTAAAATCAAACAGTAGACAAAAAATGATAGGCTGATGATAAAATATTGTGCGTATAAGTTTTGTAATAAAATAATATTTCCAATATTCCTTTGTACTAACTCATTTCAGTTAAATTTTAAACTGCTATATATGCTGCCAGAATGGTTTGTAAAGTTTATTGGATTTGTAAGTTGTAATATTTTTTTGGACTAATACAATTTCACTATGAATGGGTAAAACTTTTAGACGCTTTTTGAATTGAATACTTTGTATATATGTAAAGGAAGCTATGTTTTGATAATAGAAGTTAATAATTACTGATAACTGGCAATAAATGAGAGTGAGTGCAGTGTAGTATAACAATCAGTAGATTTTGTAAATAGGACAGAAGTTGATTTCTTGAATTCTTGAATTATAAAAAACAGTTGTGAAAACTATGTTAAGCAGTTGGGAAAAACAAGGTCTCTTCCTCTCCCCCCCCCCCCCTGGAATTTTCTCACGCAACGCCCCTGGTGTCATTGTCTGCAAAAGGTAAATCTGACGTTGTAATTTTGATTTCTTCTGTTTTTTTTGCATTTAATTTGATTTTTTTCTGAATCCACCGAGAAGAAACTGGTAATTTTTTTCATAATTAGTTTTGTGAGGTGTTGTGAGATTAATATTCGGACAAACACTGCACAGAAACAATAGAATTTCTTAAAAGATTTCTTAAAAACGCGAATGGTTGTGAGATTAATAATTGTTAATCTCACAACCATACGCGTTTTCAAGAAATAGTATGTTTTTCTGATTATAATCGGAAAAACAAAGAACTTGGCGTCATAAAAACGAGCGCTATTAAGACAAGATGAAAATAAATTAAATTCTTCTCGAACAAATTTTGAAACGCAGCGCTGTAATGTTTTCAAATCTGCAAAGAATGTTTAATATTTAAAAATGAACTGTTTATTTCTTTATTTACTGTTTATTTCTTTATATAATAACACGAGGAAAAAAGTCTTTATATAAAGCAAAAAAATTATATGTCAAAAAAAGGTGCAGGAACACCGTTCCGGTGCGTTCCAGGAGAAAAAAAGCACGGTATATATATATATATATATATATATATATATATATATTATATATATATATATATATATATATATATATGTATACATATATATATATATATATATATATATATATATATATATATATATATATATATATATATATACATATATATATATATATATATATACATATATATATATATATATATAATATATATATATATATATATATATATATATTATATATATATATATATATATATATATATATATATATATATATATATATATATATATATATATAAATAAAAACTTTGTTATTTACTTTATTTACTTGTTTGTTTTTCTTGGTGGTCTTGCTTTTTCCTTCATACTTGCTTTTGTAGTTGATCAAGAATAAAAACAAAAGCTGACTCTTTTCTTCATTTCTAGCAGCATCAATGCTGTCCTTTATGAGCTTAACAGTTTTTTTTTATTTCATCTTTTTATTTTAAATGCCAAAATACTCCAGAAAGTTGTATAGGTCTTATCACAGAGAACCGCGGAAGAGAATTTAGCATGAAGTTCATATCTCCTTATTTACTTATTTTTTTAAAACTTGCCTAAAGCTGGCATTAAAACAAGGATCTCTTGCTTCTGACACAAGCGCGCTACTACTGCGCGACGGCTGCAGTTCTTTCAGAGCAATGATTAACAACAGCAAGATGAAAAACAGCATTCTGAAATTATAGGTAGAAATCATTGCAATTGCAGTATTTGGAGGCGGAGGGAAGAGGTTTATCTATTGACAGCCGCTTTTACTTTGGGCTCTCATAAGAAACAAGAACAACGAATTTTCTATGACCAATTAAACTAAGCTTGGAAACTTCGATCCACTGATATCTTAAGAATTGAGGACCTCTTTGTTTGCTCTAATTCAGATTGATGGGTATTCGCCCATAGTTTTTGAGCAATTTCACCTCTTTCTTTACGTTTATCATTGTCCAGGTAGAGCTAACACAATAAGATAAGATTCAGAAACAATGTGAAAAAATGTTTGATAAATTTAAAGCCTGATTCATTTGCTCAAGAGCTCTCATATCCTGGATAAAACAAAAAATTGTTAAGTTCATTTAGACTCTTGTTAAGTTCTTTGATTCGAAAAAATTATGCTTTATTAATTATTAAAATACAAGGGTTTCGTACTGAAATCCTTGTATCTTAATCCTTGTATTTACACATATCAAATTTTTTAAGTTAAAGCATACCTGACATGGAGTAATAGAGGCTACTTAAGCTTTAGGAAACCAGTAGTTTAGAAGGCAGTAACAAAAGTAACTGAAGTAACCACTTCAGTAATCTCATGTATTAATTGTTTTGTAAGACTGGTTATTGCACCCATTAAATGCTGGAGCTTTAGGTAGTAGATACCAAACAGTAAATTTATTTTATATACTTATCTATTAAAAAGCTTAGTGTTTTTAAATGTGCAACAAAATCCTTTCTTTTGCCACAAAGCTACGATTCCCAACCTTTTTCCATGAAACGGGCATGGCGGACTGCCAGAGAGAGTGCAAAACTTGTACTTGCCCTCAGAAAGCAAATAACTGTAAGCTTAACGTAGTGCTTCCTTGTAATCCAACCCAAAAAATGAAAGTAAATCAAAATTTTTTTTGTGTGTAAAAAGGGTAAGAGTTTTCTTATTGCTAAAAAGCTAGAAAAACTATTTTTAAAAATAACTTGCTACACATTTCATACTCTATAGGTGCCAACGAATTCGAATATATATATATATATATATATATATATATATATATATATATATATATATATATATGTATTTTTTTTTTTTTTTTTTGAATATATGAACATCAATAAATACGAATTCTCTCAATACTAATTTTTTTATTTTATCTAAGAAATTTTCGCTAGATTATTGATACTAGCATCTTCAGCTTTAATTACAAATTATTATATTGAATTACAAACAAACGGTAACGATAAGGCGTCCAGAATTGCGTTTTAACATATTGACCATCATCTAAACTTATACGTCCATTTTTAGGTCCGCATTTGTTGAACTGAATTTCAATTGCCTCTCGAACTTTTCTTTTAAATTTTTAGGGTTCTACTTTTAACGTCTTTACTTGATTCCATTTTATACTACATGAACATTTAATTTTATCATGCCTAATTGCAGATTGTTCTAATTATTCTTCAAAAAAGTTTTTTTGGTGTTGTTTTGTTCTTGTTGCTATTTTCATTTTTGCTTCGCCGATGTATTTTTTTTCACACTCGTGTAGTTTGGACACAGATAGTAGTTTTGTTTTGTTGCGTGAAGTTAGCAAAGATTTAAGATTTGCACTAGATTTAAAGACTGTCCTGTAACTTGCTTTTCTAAAGATTTTTCGAAGTTTTGGTGATAATATTGGGATCCACGGTAGTGATATAGTTGGCATGGTTGCTTCGTTGTTAGATAAAACTATTTCATTATTTAAGTGTTGTTTTTTTATAACAATATTTGCAAGGTCTTGTAATTTTTTCTTTTCGTATCCATTTTCAGCAAACACATTTATTAGGATATATATATATATATATATATATATATATATATATATATATATATATATATATATATATATATATATATATATATATATATATATAAGTATATTGAGTATACCTAGTGATATATATATCAATGGCGACAAAACGAGGTTAAAAAAAGGCTTTTTTAGGCGACAGTTGTGTTAAGGCAAATATTTGTTGTCACCTTAACATGGCTGACTCAATTTTAATGGCTTTTTACTTGCACATTAAAATTAGAATTTTACCTAGTTTAAGGTATCTATTTAATTAATTGAAAAAACAAATTTTGCGTAAAACTAAATATATTTTGCGTGCGTATAAAATGCGCGAATAAAAAATATAGGGGAGAGTGGCCTAAAACGGGCTCCTTTTCAAAAAATGATACAATCAGGTAGCTATAACTAACCAAAAATTACAGACAAAGTATTTTTCAGGAAATTCAATCTATGCTCTACAATTTAAGATCAAAAAAATTAAAGGTGTGACTATGCCTTACATTAAGAAAAAACCATTGAACAAAGAGATGCTAGGGGCCCATTTCACATACCAGGAGGTAGCCTAAAATAAGTCCCTTTTTTAATTTCTGACTGTAAATAGTTTATTGATGGTACATAATCTTCTGTTCATTGATCACATTAAAATTTGACACTCTGACTAAACTCAACTGAGACAGATTGTACAATGTGCCTAAATTGAAGTGTCAACTCTCGAACTAATCTTAAGCAAATTAAAAAGATAATACGGTTAATTTTAAAAAATATCAAAAAAGACAATAAACATAAATGCTTTTTATAATTGCAACAAAAATAAATACAATATTTAGCTCAACAAAATTTAAAAGAGGTATTTTCAAATATATTTAAAAAATGAAACCTCGGTTTTATTTATTACTTATAGCAGTAGAGTAGTAAGGATAAGTTATCTTTATTGCTCAATGCTTAAGCACATAATATTGTTTTTTATATTGAGTTTTTTATTTTTATCAGTTTCTTTGATGGAGCGTGGTCTTTTTTTAGCTTTGTAATTTTTTTTTTCTTCTGCCTCTTGATTTCTGTTTTTTTGTTGTTTTTTTTTACTTTTTAGGTGCCCCAAGAAGACCTAAAGTCTTGTCACAAAGCACCGCGGAAGTGCATTTAACCAGGAAGTTCACGCCTCCTTCCTTACCTTGACGCGAAAATATGTCCAGAGCTCGTTTTGAATCTGGATCTCCTGCTTTTAAGGCAAGGGCTTTCGCCACTGTGCCACGACGGCAAAGTTAATAACTTTCGGTTTTCTTTTAATAAAACTTTTATTGTCTTTGTATTTTGCTTTTCTTCCAAATCATATTTGTATGGACTGCTTGTCAAAACAGCAGTAAACCCTTGTGCTGATGTTTTTTTTTTCCACGGAGTAATAACTTTTGGGATAGGAGAAACTTCTGTCAATGGAAAATATTGGTTTTTATTTGATACTTTTGGTGGAACAACTGGCTCAACTGAATTGTTAAACAAGTTCTGACACTAAGTCTCAACTGAAAAGTTGAGACTTAGTGTCAGAACTTGATTAACAATTGGCGTTACTATCGTCGTTTTTTTATTGAGCAACTGCATAGGAACATCAGTTAAAAGTGTTAAAGCAAAATCATTTTCTGTAAAAGCATTTCGATTTATTGGGAAAATTCCAGTCTTAATGAAACCGTTAACAGCAGTGATAGTTAATGCTGCCAGCAAGTAGCTATTTTTAAACAGTTCGACTGTTTGATAAATTTTTATAACTCGTCCAGGATGGTTTCACAGCCAATTTTCAACCTTTTGTGCATAATTGGTCATTAAAGACTTCATAAAAGCTACATTGAAAGGTTGAAGTCTATGACTACAATGCAGTGGAAGACACAATAAAATAACGTTATTTTGACAAGCTAGATTAATTACTTTTAAACTTGAAGTATGAGTTTTACGCCCATCTAATATTAGCAAAATTGGTTCATGCTCTGTTGGGTTGGCATGCTTTACAAAGTGCATGAGCCAAGTAATAAATATATCACTTTGCATTCAACCTGATAGGTGACAAACAACAATTGAACTGGGCGGTGCAGCATCCTTTAGTTTTAGACTTTACGTGAATCCTTGGAAAAACAAAAAGAGGTGGCACAAAATTGCCTGACGCACTCATGCAGATTTCCACTGTGACCAACTGCCCATGTTCAGCAGAAATTAGGCGTCCAACCTGTTTCTTTTCACGAATAGCAATCACTTTTGATGGCTTATTTAGAACAGTAGTGA
Organism: Hydra vulgaris; assembly: GCF_038396675.1. Taxonomy (NCBI): domain Eukaryota; kingdom Metazoa; phylum Cnidaria; class Hydrozoa; order Anthoathecata; family Hydridae; genus Hydra; species Hydra vulgaris. The sequence goes on along the minus strand of NC_088924.1, from coordinate 44,323,769 downwards.
TGCCTGTTTCATCAACATTATAAACTCGATCTGGAAAAAAGTGATGCTTGTCCTGCAATGCTTGCAATAAACCAAAAAACTTTCCGACTCTTACTTGATTAAAGCCCTGTGCTTTTACTGCAGAAGTTGGCTCTGGTGTTCTTACAAATAATTGTGGGTGTCGAGTCAAAAATCCGCGAAACCAATTAGCACCAGCTTGTTCACTTTTTGAACTGAATTTTTTATGGAGATTGTTAAGTTTAGCAAACTGGTATGCAACTTTACGCAAAACTTGAGGTGTTAAACCAAAAAGCATAGCTTCCATTTGCTTGATATGAGTCACCAGCTCATTTTCCATTTAAATAGAAAACACACATTTTACTGATCCATAGCTGATGACTGCATTTTAGTTTTTCTGAAATATTTCCCGATATTTAAAACAAGAGGAATTGATAGAAAGCTTATAAAACAGTCCAATTGGACTAGTTTGAATTAGTTGGATTAAATTGGCCAATTCAATCAAACTAAACTAGATAAAAAAAACGTCTTAGCATGTACATTTTACACTAGAAATTTTTTGTAATTTTATATAACTCTCTATATATTGTAATTATATTCAATATAATTGTATTATATAATATTGTAATTATATACTACAAACTCTTCAAAAATGTAATTAAAAACACACAAAGTATAAAATAACATTTAGATTCAGTTCAATATTATATATATAAATATTTAAATAATATGTATACATTGTACTTAATAAGGATTGATAAAAAATATTGCAAAATCTATATTTAAGTAAGATTTGCATATTTTCACATAAATGTACAAGTTATAATCAATATCAAATATATAGGTAAATAAATGACACGAATAAAAAATTATAAAAATTTTTAAAAATACAAATACATAGCTGTTGCTTTTAATTAAAATTAAAATAGCAAAGGAAGCCGTTGCAAATACCTTTTTTGAATAAAAATAATAATGAAATACCAATGAAAAAAACTATTTTTCGGATGGTTTTCTTAAATGTTAAAGTCTGTTGCACAATATTCTCCAGTTAAATTTAAAATAGCTATTGTCTAAACAAGAGATTTGGGTCCGTCTCACCTAAGTGCCCCGTTTTAGACGACTCTCCCCTAGAATGCTAGGGGAGAGTCGTCTAAAACGGGCCACATGAAAGAAAATGTTCTTTCATTAAAATATTTATTTTTTATTATTATTAAGGCGAAACATAAAACTTTGTTTTTTATTATTTAAAGCTTAGGTCTTATTAAATTATAGACATTCATTTAGCTAACATCTATTGAGGTTTTCCTTTACAGTTGGTGACTTTCCACAACGATCTCAAAAGTTAAGGAGGCGCAACTTAGTAAAATCAACAAAAGAAAAAACGTTAAACGAGAGGCTGAATTAGCGCGAATTTCATTAGTGGGAACTGGCATAAGCGTTTCAAAAACTGGCATAAGTGCGCTGAATAAATTTGCAAACATTGGCATAAGTGTGAACTGGTATAAGTGCAAAGCAGTTGCAAAAACTGGCATAAGTGCGAATTGACATAAGTGTGCCGAATAAAATGACAAATATTAACATAAGTGCGAATTTATGCCGATTCGCAATTATGCCAGTTCACACTTATGCCAATGTTCACAAATTCTTTTGGCGCACTTATGTCATTTCGCGTTTATGCCAATTCGCACTTATGCCGGTTCGTAATTGTCCCAGTTTTTATAACTTCTTCGCAGTTTGGCAGTTTTTGCAACTGCTTCGTATTTATGCCAGTTCGCACTTATATTAGTTTGCACTTATGAAATTTGAGCTTATTCAGTCGTCCCCTACTACTAACTAGTATTAAAAAGTGTGTTTGAGGCGTATACCCAGTGGGCACAGTACGTTTTTAAAACGTTTTTTGGACATTTTTATTAGGTTTAAACCTTATAAAAACGTCTAAAAAACGTTTTTAAAACGTACTGTGCCCACTGGGTAACTTAGCCAAGTAACTACAAGTCCAGACATTCCGTTGTTTAAAAGGCTCTGAAAAAACTGGAAAAATGCCGATGCTGAAAAAATACATATCTGTACAAGACTGTACATATTTTGTGATAACTCAAAATTTGGTTTCGGTTTTGGCAGAAGTTTCAAATTGAACCGGTTTTGGTTTTGACACTAATAACAAAGTAGGTGTGAAACGAATTTTCGTTTAAAAAAAATACCAAAACTAAAATTTCAGTTGAATTATTCTAAATTTTTATTTAATTTAGAAAACATAGTTTCATAGACAATTTATAAAAAATATTTTGTTAATCGTCAATGAAACTATGTTTTCTAAATTTGATTTCCATTGCTAAATTAAATTTTAGGCCGTTGATCACTAATTTATCTATTTTACACTTTTGCCAATAAGAAAAAAAAAATTTACAGTCGTAACTTATAAAAAATAATTTACATGACCGGGGCAAGAAGAAGAAAAATTTAGTCTTATCACCAAGCCCCAAAAAATTATTTTGGTAGGAGATGAAGCCCTAAATTTTTAAAGCGAAATATGAAGCCCTAAAATTTTAACCCCCTTGTCCCAAACGTGAGAGCAAACAAGTTGATGATAAAATTTTTGCACTATTTTCAACTAGACTTATATTCATCGATAAATTTTAAATTTCATAGTAAAATAATTTAGTGTTCAAAAATTACTACCATATAAAATTTACAACCCCTTCAAATTGAGGGGATTTCTTAATTTCCTATCGCAGCAATTTTTTTTTGTGAAGAATCTCTCCGTCATCCACACGAACGCAAAAAAATTTGCAATATTCTTTTTTGTTTAAAAGTTGGTTATTTCAAACATTTAAAAATCTTCCTACGCCACTGCATATGTTGATTAATTACTGCATATGTTGTTTAATTACTGCATATGTTGCACTGCATTTGTTGATTAATTAGTGCATATATTGATTAATTATTAAATAATCTACAGTAATTAATTAATTAACTATTATTATTGACTTCTAATTTAAAGAAGCTTTATTAAAAGAAATTTAATACATTTTCAACTAACGAAAAAAATTGCTTAAGTTTTGTGTTGAATTGGTTTAGATAATAATTAGTTTTCAGTTCATTATTTAATATTATGTTCCACAACTTTGGTCCTCAGTAACAATAGAGAAATTAGCAGCAGAATAATAAGTTTTGGATCGAATGTAATTGTATTTTGAAAATCTAGTCGGGTAAATGTGATTTACTTTTTCAAAAATTGAATAAAATAAGATTGGTAATATATTTTTATCAAGTTTAAACATGAAAATAAGAACATGATAGAGGTTTAGTTTATATATATGTAGGATATTGAGCTCATTAGATAGTGTTTGTGTGTGTTAGAAACAATATATGTTTGAAATATATGTTCTGATGATCCGAAATACCAGACCGTTACTAACCTTCGCTCTCAACTCAAAAAATAACAATCTTCTTATTGCCGAAACATATTTTTACAATTCTGAAACTGTCAAATCTTCCTGAAGAAGGTGATTCAAATACAGATCAAAACAAAAGTAAGTATTTTTACCATCAGGTAGATCAAAAAAACAAAGGAATGAACTACGAATTAAAGGAATGATCTAACAAGCAAAGAGCAGAATTGCAATAACCTACTATGTCTATTTAAGTTTAAAACCAGAACAAAAATTAAATTGAACTAAAAAAAAAGACAAAGGTTTCATTAGTCAAACTTTAATATAAATATTTCTGACAAACAACCATCAGTTATCAAAGAAGTTGTTTTTTGTGATACCATGCCGTTATTCTCTCTAACTGGTTATCAAAAACAACTTGTTTCTACAGATTTATTCAAAAATTTTTGCACTTATGTCTCCAACTTAAACAGTTTTTATACAGAACTCTACAAACAGCAAAAGATCCAGATAGACAACAAAACTAAAAGGGGCTAAAAAATGGTATTGCAACAAGTTAAAACTTTTACAAGTTACAAAGAGTTTTACCAAAATTGCCACAACTGTTGTTTCCCCTTACTCTAGTATTGAATTTTCACGAGAAGACTAGAATATTTGTGAAAAATCCTAGTTTTGTGTATTTTTGAAGAAGTAATTAAAATGCTTTCAAGAAGTGATTTTTGCATCAGTGTTTGCATTACCATTGTGATAACTATAATGAAGCCACTCATTACTTCAAGTGAAGATGATGGTCACAATCAAGCAGCTGAGGACCTGTGGTTAGAATTCTGTCTCAAAGAATATTTTCTACAGCCGGAAGTATACTAACTAAATAAAGTAACTAGTTATAAATTTTTACAAATTTTGTTCTGAAACTAGTTTTGTTTAGTTGAAATTTTGGTATTAGTTTTAGCAAAATGTTTGCCGAAATGTTGGTAAAATGTTTGCCGTAATGTCGGTAAAACATTTGCCGAAATATCTTACCGAAGTGTCGGATTTAGTTTCGGCATTAAAATTGAAAAAATATCTGCTTATTCCGGTTTCGGTCATTCATTTCTACATATCAATATGCGGACGACGATATACGCATAAATATAATATTGTCTTTTTGTCATTTGTTATTTCAAAAAACCTTGATTATGAAAAAAGCTTAATTACGAAATTAGGATTTTTCATAAATAGGATTTTTTTATTTTGCATGTTTGGCAATGAATTTATATATAAAAAAGATTACGATGGAATATAAATAATCTGTTTAAAAATGCAACAAAAGGAATGAAATTTATTTGTTTGTCTACAGAACTCTAATCTTTTATATATCATTATTTTATAACATGTAAGCATTGACATTACAAGCAAGCATTAGGTATTGATACAAAAGTATTAATGCAAATAGCATTGAAGTTGAAAAAGTTAACAAGTTTAAAAAGTTAACCAAATGTAGTTGAGTTAGGGCTTGAAAAAATTGTAAATAATTGATTTTGGCGCTTATTTGTCTTCTGATATTTTAGTGAAAAAAAAATTAAATTAATTTAAAGAAAGCAAATTAAGCAGATGGCGCTAAATGAATCAATGGAGAAAAGGAAAATAAAGAAAATAAAACTATAAGAAAACATAAATCAATTGTTATGGTATGTGTTTTTTTTTCCAACTTAAACGGATTTAATTTGGTTGTAACCAAGTTTAGATTAGTTAACAGTAAAAAGTTCATTGAAGTAAAATAAACTTTGTCACAACAAGATTTTTAATGAGAAGAAGCATGTCTTCAGTATATAATTTTCAATATTACTTCAAAATAAAAATGATACCTTAATTGTTGTATTATACTAATATCCAAAGAGGTGTCCACAGAAGGTATCCAAGAAGGTATCCACAAAAAAAACAAAAAAAAAAACAAATCAAATGATGCTATTTGTTATAACGAAAAATCAATCCATATTGCTTTTTATAATAAATCATAAACTATTGATAAAAATTTTGAAATACGGAATACATTTTCTTTTTTTTTTTCCTCATTTTTTAAAGCTAACAGATTTTTATTTTTATTCTTCTAAAGTATTTAATTTGAAATAATGTTATATGATAACATAAATAAATTTATAAAAGTTTGTTGCTTTATTAAATATTAATACCAGTAACTATAAAACAGTCATTTTTTACCAAATCATAAAATACTATAACCAATATTTTGCTTAGGTTAACAGTTATACTAAAAAAAAAACATATGTTTATATGTAACCAATATTTTGATTGTACTCAATGTAATACATCTGCTTTATAGATAACTACATGTACAGTGAACATGAAGTTGTATGTATGCGATTTTTTTTTTTTGTTAATTCTCCATCAAAGTGTAGTAAGTTACGTTGATTCTCCATCTGAGTAAGATGGGAAAGAGAGAAATTAGAACAGGTTAATTAGAACGCATTTATTTTTGTCATTTTTTTCGGGGTTGTCTAGTTTTGTGTTCACACTATAGTGGAGAGTGAGGAGAAAACTGGGACGCGGGAAAACTGGGGCAGCCTGAAATTTTTAATTAGGAGTGGTACCTAAATACTGTTATTTAATGTAAGCGATTATATTTCTTCCCCTCTATTTAGCAGATATTGTTTTGTTTCCCTGTGTACGCTTTAATCCCTAATTTTGAAATGTACCTTAAAAAAGTGTTTACATTAGGGTGAAGTGGGACAGAAAAAAGAAATATTTATGCCCAACTTCTTACCGTCGCCATTTGATTATTTCGATTGGTGAAATCTCTTGAACATTTTTATGTCGATTAGGTGTTTTTATGATTTTATCAGTTTCTATTTAATAATTTGTGTTAAAATGCTGTTTTAAATTTATTTGTCCCACTTTACCCCAATTTTACAGTTTCTCTAAAAGCAAAAATTTATATACTTAGTTGTAATTATGCCTCAAATATTAATGCTAAAAATTTTATAAACACTCTTCTACAAAATAACCTTATCCCAACAATAAACAAATCTACAAGAATAACAAATAGGTCTTATACTCTTCTTAATAACATCATAACTAACAACTTTCATAACAACCCTCTTTACACAGGTATAATACAGACCGATATTTCGGATCATTTTCCTACATTCTTATCTACAAATAACCTTTTAATAAACAATATTTCCACAAAATCCACCTTAATTCGGCGACAGATCAATGAAGACTCCGTTAAAAAAATTTAAAAACTGTTTACAAAATTGCGTTGATTGGGATCTAGTACAGCAATCAAATGATGCTAATAACGCATATGAATTGTTTCTTAATCAATTTTGCAAAAAATATGAAATAGCGTTACCAGAAATAAAAAAAATTATAAATAATAAGTCGCTTCAAACTCCCTCGATGTCTAAAGGTTTACTAAAATCTTCAAAAAAGAAAGAAAAATTATATATAAAATATCTTAAAAAAAAATCTTATAAAAATGAAATAATTTACAAAAATTATAAAAATATATTTGAAAAAACCAAAAAATACTGAAAAAAACTTTATTATGCTCAGTTATTAGAAAAAAACTAAAGGAAACACTAAAAAAATATGGAATGTAATTAAGGATTTAATTATTAAGGATCAATTATAGCTGAAGAACTAAACAACTACTTTGTTAATATTGGCCCAAATTTGGCCTCTAAAATTCCTAATAATTCCATTCCATTTAATTCATGCTTAAAAACTTATAATAAACTTATGGATGAAACTGATTTAAAACTGAGTGAGTTGAGAACTGCTTTTAGTAGTCTCAAAAGCAAAGGGAAGGTTTTGATAAAATTAGTGTCGATATTGTAAAATCAGTATTTGACGTCATTGAACCTTCTTTATTTCACATTTTCAATCTCTCATTAAAGTCAGGTATTGTTCCTGATAAGTTAAAAATTTCCCGCATTACACCAATTTTTAAATCTGGAGATAAGTCAAATATTTTAAATTACAGGCCTATATTACCATGTTTCTCAAAATTGCTAGAGAGAATAATGAATCACAGACTTTATAATCATCTAACTGAGAATGATATGTTGTATTGCAAACAGTTTGGCTTTAAAAATAAACATCCTACTGACACGCAGTAGTTGAAACTTCCAATCAAATATCTAACACCTTAGATAATGACTATTTTACATTAGGAGTTTTCATTGATCTGTCCAAAGCTTTTGATACCGTAAATCACTATATTCTAATAACAAAACTCAAAAACTACGGAGTGAAATATTTAAACTTACTTTGGTTCAAAGATTATCTGACAAACAGAAAGCAATTTTTATACTATGATCAAACAAATACAATTCCATTCTCCATAACTTGCGGGGTTCCTCAGGAATCTATCTTAGGACCCCTTTTATTCGTGTTGTACATAAACGACTTATACTTATCAACAAATCTTTTTGACCTAATTTTGTTTGCTGATGATTCTAATCTTTTTTTTCTCACAGAGGTGTTAAATCACTTTTTAAAATAGTTAACGAACAGCTATGTAAAGTTAGTGAGTGGTTTAAAAGTAATAAACTTTCATTAAATGCGGATAAAACAAAATGTTTACTTTTTCATAAAGTAAGTAAATCTGAAAATATTCCTCTTAAATTACCAGATCTTAAGATTAATAACACTTTTATTAAAAGAGAATCATTCATAAATTTATTAGGAGTAAAATTGGATGAAAATTTACAGTGGTATTCACATATAAATAGTATTGAAAAAAAAATCTCAAAAAATATTGCAATGATGTTCAGGGCTAAAGCTTTTCTAAATATATCATCCCTGAAAAAATTGTATTTTGCCTTTATCCATAGTTATTTGTCTTATTGTAATATTGTGTGGGGTAGTACTAACCATACAAAGCTAAAGAAACTCTACAACAAACAAAAACATGCGTGCAAAATAGTATTTGGAGCCGACAGAAGTGTTCCTTGCGAACCACTTCTACATGTGCTCGGTGTTTTAAATGTGTATAAACTTAACACCAAGTTTTTAAATGTGTATAAACTTAACACCAAGTTTTATTATTTATGTTCGAAACAAAAAATGGATTATCTTCAAAAATATTTCAATTTTATTTTAATAAAATTAACCATAAATACTCAACAAAGTTTTCAGATAACAATTTTATTGTTCCAAAATATAAATTAAAACTAACTTTCTATTCAATTAAATACCGTGGACCTAATCTGTGGAAAAAGTTTCCAGATATTGTTAACAATAAACAGACTACATTAGAGCAATTTAACGACGAATCAAAACGATTATTATTATTCATGGATATTTCCAACTTTAAATGTTTGTTTTAAACTAAAAACAATCATATAAAAAATAGATTTAATTGTATTAGTGATTAATTTAAATTAATACAAAATATTTAAAATAAAAATATATATATATAAAATATCACTGATGATGTTAATAATTTATCTAGTGATTATATTAATTATGAAATTTCATTTCTTGTTGTCTTTTATCCTCAAGAAATTTTATTTTTTTAACTTTTTTATTTTTTATTAATATATTTGTTAAACACTTTAGCAATTGTTTTCAATGCTCTATACTGAAGGCCGCAACCGTAAGCCGTGACTGGGGGCCTATTATTTTTACGGATTATCAACAACTCTGCTATAAAATTATATTTTGGAGTCAAAATATGACTCTTAATGAGTTTAATGAGTTTATTTAGAAATATTTGTATTAAAATGTAATTAAAAGTTAAAATTTTATATTAAAAAAAAAAAAATATTCGCATATATTTTAACAACAACAGATACAAATCATTCTTTTCTAAACAAATTTATGATAACTTTAAAACTTTTAATGCAGGTTCTTTATTAGATCTTGGTGTAATTTGTGCACAAAAATTGTTTAAAAATATATTATCAAGTGTGTTGCAGTATTTTTGATTAATTTCAAAATAGTAAAATTCAGAAACTAGCAAAAAGATGTCACTTAAGGACTTACGACAAACTTTATCTTTTATCGAACGGAATAAGACAAAGCAAAAAAAAACCCATTGACAAACATTGTCTGGTAGAATTTTAAGACCACCACGATCTATAGACTTGGGTACTCAGCAAACTTTTCATAATAAAGTAATGTTTGATTGAACAAAATGTTTTCATTATATTCATTTCTACATACATGACCAGCAATATAAATCAAAGACATTTTGGTAGTATCAGAAATTGATGACTCTAGTTTTTCTAAATTGTCAAATATTTCACTACCTGCTTCACATAAAACATATGTACAAGAAGCACACTCATGACCTGAACAAAAATCAAAAGAATCTATGTCAATATTTAAAAATAACAACAGTGATGTGTGATTTATATGCAATTTTTCTATAACTTGTTGAACATTTATAAAATAGGCACCTCCGGAACCTTGTCTCAATTTTCCAAATTCTTTTTCTAAGTTGTCACTTGTAAACATACCAAGAAGAACATAATCATAACTTGTTGCTAATAAATATTTACATAGCTCGACAATACCATAGCAAGTTTGGTGAATTGATTTTGCAGTGTCATTAGATAACTGCTTCACTCTTTTGCCATTTTTACAACACATTTCAAGAGCCATATCACCAAACATCAGGAGTACAAATAGGTGCTTCTAGTGGATCATTGTGTCTTACATCAGCTCCACAACCTTTCACATTCAAAATTTTTTGAGTAATTATTTGAGAATAGGTCAGCAAGGCATGATATGTCTTATCCAAAAAAATTTAAAGGCAAGTATTTTGCCTTTCAATTGCCTTGGGACATTTTGCCTTTCAAATTTTAAGGCCTTTTAAGCCCAAATTTTAAAATTTTAAGGCCTACATTTTGCCTTTTAATTGGCTTGGGAGCTATTGTAATTTCATTCAAGTCTGACAATTTGACTAACTTTTCTGATTCAATTTGATATAAGCATTTAAGGTGCTCCCATTTAGCTGTTCTTTGAATATCATTATCACTGTACACTAGCTCCCCAGACAAACAGTAAATACATCCCATCTTCTGTTTTCCAAGGTTTTTCTGGAATAGTATGATATAATTTAAAAAATGTTTGGTTTACACGATTATTATCACAGATAACAACTTTTACATCGCCAGATGATGATTTTATAAGTTTTATGCTAGAGTTTATTTGTTCAAACAGAAAAATTGAACTTAATTTTGAAATTGGAATCATCTTGTACAAAAATTTAGGACCACCTTTGAGACATACTATCATAATTCCCAAAACAGTTTTAGCCAATAATGATGGATCATCTAAAGATTTACCAAACAATGTTCCACCATGGTAAAGCATCATTTTTTTGACATATACTTCATTGTGAATAATTATACAAATTTTTTGTTTTTCTTCAATGTTTTTAAAAACTGAGTCTAAGAAACTAGCATCATCAATTTTGCAAACTTTTGATGTTATGCGTGTCAAAGTACTAACTGATGGCAATTAAAAATCGTTTCTTAGTTTATTGTATAAAGCACAAGATGTTGAAAAATATTCAAAACTAACGTATACTTGTATCTAATTTATTTTTTTTTCCAATAAGTTTTGCAGACGTAACTGATATTTGTTGCTGAATAATGTTTTTCTTATGATCTATTTTCATGACATTTTAAAAATGTAGTGTTTCCTCAAACTTTGACCAAGAATCAACAATATTTATACGATTTTTACACAAACTTTTTGAAAACATTTTATTCCACAATGAAATGTTTCAAAATCAATATATGTTGCTGTATCAGCCAATAAAAAAGTGCTAAGTTCATCAGTTCTAACATTTCTAACAATGCTTAAAGATTTCCATGTTGTGCGATGACATGGTAATGGAATAGGTATTTGACTTGAAGGTATTCCTGACCATACAGATGGTGGCATTTTCGGTCTTTGTTTTCCTTGAACAGTAGCTTTTTCAAAAACTGTTAGCCAATGTAATTGGCAAATAACAGTTTTATCTGAAACTAAAAGATTAGAATTTGGAATACTTTTTATCCAAATATTTCTTTGTTCTTTGTCTTTAGGAAAACGATAAACTGGTATTTTTTCAAAGCTTTCATTATTTTTGGTACTTTGTAATTAGTTTTGCAGCCATATACACAACAATTTTTTTGGCATCTATAAAGTATAATTATTTAAATGAATATAAAAATATGCAAACCATAACATAAGATTTTCAAACACTTTTTTGTTAAATATAATAGATCACTACCCATATCAGACATAATAAATGTATATATGTATATATATATATATATATATATATATATATATATATATATATATATATATATATATATATATATATATATATATATATTATATATAACTCCTAACACTCTAAGGAGTTTACAAGTGAGTAAAAATACAGTGTTTTAAAATTATTTACAAAAGTTTATAATTTAAAAAACATTAATAATACAAAGTTATTGGAAATATAAAAGAATAAACAAGATTAAGTTGAAAAAGTTAAAAATTCTCTAGCAAGTTTTTCAATGCGAGCTTTCACCTTAGCAATTTTTAGAATATTAAAATAGGCCCCCCCAGTCACGGATTACGGTTGCGCTTTAGTATAGATCGCCTTGTTTTCAACACTTCTTAAAAAAAAAAAAAAACTATTTTTTTATTACTAATTATATTAGTAATATTTTTATTACTAACTATATTAGTTATTTTTTTATTACTAATTATATTAGTAATTATTTTTATTACTAATTATATTAGTTATTTTCGGTTTTCATTTCTATATGTTATTTTATATATTTTTTTACGTTACGGTAATGTAGAATTTATTGCTATTATTTTTTTTAAATGGGGCGATAAGGCTGAATACGCCTTCTTCTTGCTCCAGCCAATAGTTTATATAAATGTATTTGCAATGTAAACATTTTAAACGGCAAAACAAATAACTACAAAAAAAAAAATAATAATAATAATAATTGGCTGGAAACCTAAGGGAATAAACCGGTGCCTAAAAAGAATGTTTATTCGTAAAAACTTTTTTGGTTCAATTTATAGATCAAATAAAAAAGATATTGCAATTACCCTTCAAAAAATTTACGTGTCCCACTTCTCCCAACTCTCCTCTCCTGATTGCATCGGGTAATCTATAGTATTGTGGACAATACAGTTTTTTATGTTTAATGCGATGATTTAAAATGCAAGTAACAGCATAAACTTTTCTTATAAGTTGCTGCAAGCATGACTTTGCAGTAATATAAAAAATATTCAAAAGTTTCCATGGGAACTCTAAATTTTTCTTTTACTTAATCAGTGAAAAGATAGGAGTGTTAAAAAAATAACTCAGCCGCAATTTAAAAATAATTACAATCATACCCTCAACAATAACACTTTATTTAGTAATTTTTAATTAATGAAATAAAAGAATGTCATAATATCTGAATATTTTTTTTATTTAATATCTATTTAATATTTAAAGTTTTTGTACTTTATTACTTGTAGATTTTTGTTTTATCTTTTTAATCCTATTACAGGTTATTTTGATAGAATTGTTTAAATTGTCACTGTAAACTTGAAATTAATTTTAATTGATGCTTTACTGTTAGTTTGTTTTTTAAAAGACAAGAAGCTGTTTAGAATAAAGAGTCAAAATGTTCCAATTTAGTTAATTTCCAATTTAATGTTCTGGTTGTCTTGATTGGAACAAAACGATGCCTTGACTAGTGATCGACCGAAACAGAAAATACGCTGAAACCGAAATGAAATTTCGGGTGTACAAGTTCAATATCGAAACCGAAATCGACATTTTAGAAAACATTTTACCAAAACTAATACCGAAATTTCGACTATACAAAACTAACTTCATTAGAAAATGTTATCTAAAAATGCTATTTACTAGCTAAAAGTTAAGTAATTTAGTATGAAGGGCTTAAAATTTCGTTTTGAAATAGTAAAGTTATACAAAATTTAAATTTTGATTTTCGATATGTTTTTTACCGAAATTATGTTTCTGACCGAATTCTTAAAAAGTACCGAAACCGAACTTCAAACCAAGGTAGAAATTTGGCCAACATCGAAACAGAATTTTGTCTACTTTTTAACCGAATCATAAATTTTTTAATTTTTTGAGCCATCTATAGTTAAAAAATTTTAAGCCCTAAATGTTCCAACTTCGGTAAATCTCCACTTCGGTAAATCTCCAACTTCGGTAAATCTCCACACGCTACGAAAAAACGTTTTTTATATAACTATTTCGTTTTACTTTTAATATTCAATACGCTCTTCGAAATTTTTGATTTTTTTAATTGGTTTTGAAATTTACGAACGCGCTTACGCTTTTCTTTTAAAATCCTTTTTAAAATCATTTTCAAAATCAGAATATCAGTACTTTTTTTCCATATATTTAAACAACTGAAATAATATTAAAATCTATTTCATGTACGTAATATAATAAAGTAAAATAGTATTACAATTTATATTTTGAGAAAACAAAGTTTCAGTCAATTATGTAGTCAAGGGAAATTTGCAGACAGCTGTATGAAGTCATCGAGAACCCTTTTATTTCTTAATTTCATGAGATACACATTACAATTTTGTTCATGACATATTATACTTTTCAATATAGTTAGTCGTATTATTAAGCATGAAGCATAACACAAACGTAACAAATGTAAATGTATTTTCATGCTTGCTTTTATATTAAAGTTTTGGATTTTTTTTTGACATGTTTTTTATATAAGCTTTAGAATCTGAGGTAGCAAGGTGGTGATGAGGTGGTAGTAGGTGGTAGTAAGGTGGTGTGAAACATTGCGCTGTATTCTTGTTGCAAAGTTGTTTCTTTAACGCGAAACATGGCGTTTAGAGGTCAACTAGAGTTTTTGATAGACAGTAATTTTTATTTTTTTTAACAATGTAATTTTTTACCGTTTCTTGTATAACTATTGCAACGGCTCAAACTTCTGCTCTAGGTAAGCAAGTAAAATTTTTTTGGAGCTACGGAAATGATTTCAAATCATAGCGAAACATTAAAAAATCATCTTAAAAACGAAATTAGTTGCCAAATAGAGGAAACTTAGATGCTGGCCCATTATCTCTCATGGGAATCTCAGAATGAGTTTTTATTTTATTTTAATTCATTACATGAGTCTGCATTATTGGTGCAGTGTGCTCTTTTAAAGGAAATTAAAGAAGCAAGATACTTTACAATCATTGCCGATCGGAGGCCGGGTGGCATATTTTGAAACCAGGCTAAGAATAGGCAGAAATATGAGCAATCTGATTCGCTGATTTTAAAAGAGAGGCCAGTGCGCTTCTGTTGAAAAATATAATTATAATCAAAATAAGCAAATAACTTTTAAAGTTATCAACTAAGTTTATCAATACAAGTCTTGTGTTATTAATTTTATTTTAGTTCTCTTCAGAGCATTTAAAAAGCATCAAAATGTATTTGTACAAGATAATTTTCACTTGTAAAAATTTTCAAAGTTTCAATAACGTTTATTTTGGTCGTAGGGATTTTATCTGTTGTTAATTTAAAGAAATCGAAAAAAAGTTAATTTAAATTCGAAAAGATCTATAAATGTGTTTCTCGTAAAATATAATGTCCTTGGCTTTAAAGCATACTCGAATACAAAGTTTATATGTAGTTGATATGCAGTTGTATGAGACTACTGGTGGAGTACTTTTGCATACAAAGATTATATGCAGTTTTACCAGGCTGCTGGTGAAGAACTTTATTTATAAATTTATTTTTATGTTAATTGTAAAGAGTTGAAGATTAAAGTTTTTTTAAAGAAGTAAATTTATACTGATTGCAAAAATAGCTGATATGTTCCATGTCAATATATGAACTCTAAGGAGAGTTTTAAGGATGTTTTGTTTCAACCTTAGTTTTGAGGAGACTAATATGTTTTTTTTATTACATAACTCTAATAAAACTTCGTACTTAAATCATTTAACACTTTTTCAAGGTTTAGAAAAACCTTTGCAGGCTACATTAACTTACATGTAAAAAATGACAATTGGATATATAATACTCTGTTTAAAAATTTAACAAAAGAAATAAAATTTATATGTTTGTCTACGGAACAGTCATTTTTTGTACAGTTACATATAAACACTGATATTAAAAGAAAGAAAAAGTATGTAAGTCAAATAACTTTTTTTTTTCTAATAACTGAAAAAAAAAAAGATTAAAAAAAATCAAATTAAGTGGTAAAAGTTTTAAACATTTTAATGAAAAAAGAGTTATGAAGAAAAGACAATCAAATTTTTAGAAAAAAGATGTTTGTCTATGTTTTACAATAATAAAAACACATGCTATGTGTTTTTGTTATTATAAAATGTATTTTGTATGTATAAACTGTTGAAGTATTCAACATAAATTTGCATGTGTGGAATTTTTTACTTCTATCCATGGTTCTCCATTAAGATGTGGTACGTTAAGAGTTAATCCATCAGGTAATAATTTTACTATATCAAAACAAATATGTATAAGCTAAATTGTAAATGGTAAAAGATTTCTAAATGTGTTTCTTGTCGAATGTAATGCCCCTGTCCTAAGAGACGTACTCAATACAAAGTTTATATGCATTTGTACCAGACTACTAGTAAAGTACTTAAAGTATGCAAATGTAAATTTTAGGCTGGAGCAGAGGTTGTTCTAAGCTCGTTACTGATCTTTATACCAACTTATTAATTATAAAGAGTTAAACATTTATTTCATATATATATATATATATATATATATATATATTATATATATATATATATATATATATATATATATATATATATATATATATATATATATATATATATATATATATATATATATGAATTACATGAAGCATGTAAGCTAGTTCTGTAAAACAGCAGTATATATATAAATTAGTAAAAAACACTTATCTAACTTTTTTCTTCAACTTTAAGTTTCATCATTGATTGATCATCAAGAAGAGTTACTCGTAACTCTTCCTGATGATGGTTGTAATTCTTCCTGATGATCCAGCAATGGTGAAACTTAAAGTTGAAGAAAAAAGTTAGATAAATGTTTTTTACTAAATTATTATTGCTCTGTTTTTTAAGAACATTGAGCACTCTCTTTGTAAAATTCACTAACATAATTTACATATATATATATATATATATTTATATATATATATATATATATATATATATATATATATATATATATATATATATATATATATATATATATATATATATATAAAACAAGCTGGGAGGTAAACGAACGCCTTCTTTGTGTTGAAGACATGTAGAAAATAGGCAGAGAATATTTTTAATCTGATTTGTGATTAACAAAAGCAAGACTCGATTTGCAAAAATATCGTGCCCAAGGTGATTTGCGCAACGCATTATCGGTCAAGTGGTGCACAAAAACTCAAAAATTGAAATTTATTGTTTCAAAAACCTTGTAATAAAACATAGTCGTAATACTCTATTTTCTCGTTAAATAATTTATTTGAGTATAATAATCATCTTTCAAAACCACAAAAATTAATTTCCATGTATAATAAATTACTTTATTTTTACAAAAAGCGTAACATTTTTTATTTTTTTGCTTAACTTTAGTAAACAGTCTCTTTAAAAAAATACGTTTATGCACAATTAGTTTTTCTATTTTAACTATTTAAAAATATAACTTAACGAAACTAATATAAAGAAAAGATCAACATTCATAACACATTTATAATAATGGGTTTATAATAATGAGGTATTATAAAGTGCTTGAGCTAGTAAACGCAACATGTCTTTAACCTATTAGAACTATATACGTTACCCCTAATTTCCCCTTTTGAGTTTATTTGACATTTTAAAAGTACGAGTTTCAATTCGTATTATTCGCTTGAAATCGAAATACTTATTTAAAACGTCACGTTTTTTATTCACCCAAACAAAAACACATGTTATTTTTTCTCCAATACAATTCAATGCACATTGTACTGTTAAAAAAATACTTTTCTTGTTTTTTGTTTTAGTTATTATATAAAAATTGGTAAAGTTCACACACTTATAAGACAAAACAAACTAGTTCCTAATGACAAATCATTTTTTTATCAGTATTAACTCTTCTAGCTTCAGTAGATAAGTTAAAAGATTGTAAGTGTAAAAACTTAAAGTATATCGCAAAAAGTCGATAGCTGCAAACAATGATATTAATAATATTTTGAGAAAAACAATGAAAATTGGCCAGCGCAAGATTTTCAGCTAACGTACATTACGCTAAATTCTACAGTTAATGAAATTGGAAGACCCTGAAGACCCTTGGAAGACCCTGGTGCTCTTTTGAAACTCATGCAAGAGAACAAAAAAGAGAAAGCTTAACAATGTCATTAACAGTTTATCTGGCGCTGAATTACTTAATGCAACAAAATTAAAACTTAGGAATGAGTTTAAGTACAAGACTGCTAAAAAAATTGCCAAAATTTCAGATGACAAACCCGTTGAAACTTCTAAAAAGTATTCACCGGATGAAGATTTACCAATTATTGCTGATGGTGGTATATCAAAATCAACATACCAGCTTTTACGAAATAATGCTGAAAAAAAAGGCTGCCACATGTATCTTTTATATAATGGTAAACGATTTTTAAAAGATAAAAATATCCCAAAAGCATTTATATAGATGAGTATACAGTAAACATACCGTTAAAAGACCATCTGATGCACACTCTTGAAAGACTGTGTGACGTACAGGCTCCTGTGCTAACCACAATGTTAAAGGAACTAATTAAACTAACGTTTAGATGCAAGGCTGGGTTTTATGGTGCTATAGGGCGAAGTATTCACAAGCAAGTTAGCCATAATGAAAACATTGTAAGAAATCTAAAGAATGAAGAGTATTTATATATTCCTTGCATAGTACCATTAGAGCTGAGTGAATTTTATTATGATATAAACGTAGTAGTGTGGAGAAACGAAAAGCCATCATCGACTGCATATTGTTGACCAGTTAGATTTTCGTTTCAAAAAGAAACCAAGAATGTTGTGGAAGAAGAAAAAAAAACTATTGATTTCGAAATTGAGAAATGTGATACCATTAACATTATTTTGCAGGAAAGAAATAGCTGTAAAATGTTTTATTGAGCTGAACATAATAGATAGTTAAACTCAATCAATTGTATCAACTATGAAAAACTCGATACAGTGTTGTCCAGTTTGTGATTTATCTCTCAAAAACATGAGTAACTTGGAGAAAGTGTTGAATTTAGACACCTATAATTTAGAGATTAAATATGTTTTATCCAGCCTACACGCTTGGATAAACTTTTTTGAGCTAATACTGCATATTGAATATAAAAAGGAAACTGGAAAATGGTAGGCTAGAACGGTAGCTAATAAAATAGTGATACAGCAAGTAAAGTGCCGAATTCAGACCAATTTTATGAACCAATTGGGATTGGTTGTGGATTTTCCCAAAAGTGGAGGATCGGATAAGTCAAATTTTATATTATATAAAATATATATTATTTATACATATAATATTTCAAAATATAAGACTTAATTTTCTAAATTTTAAGGTACTTATATTAATTTGTTAAATTTTTAGTTGCATCTTCATTAATGGGTTTGCATGAGCAAGCTTGTCTTTATAAAATATAATTCTTGAAGCGAGTTTCTACCGTCTATAAAGATAAATTAATTTAGTTGTATGGGTGCTTGTTCTATTGGCGTATGATAGAGTTTTTTTTTTCTCTTATAACAATAATAATAATAAAAAAAATATTTGTTAAATTTTAAATGAGTTCAATGTTAGAATGTGTAGGGACAATTTAAAATATGGTGCAAAGGGGGTGTCTAAGATTATTTTTTACTATAGTACTTTTTTGATGTTCTTACTTATCCTACTTATTTTTCCATATAATTTTTTGTTACACGTTTTATTCCTTTCTTGATTATTTATGTATTAATACTTTGGATTACTAACAAAGTTTGATTAGTTAATACATTGTTGATGTTTTTAATTTTACCACAACTATTGAGTAAATCCAAAACATCAAATAACCAAAAACAAAGTTGAGTTTATTTATCTTTAATAAAATAAGTTTATTTACAAAAATTTATTTTTAATAAAATAAGAAACATTCAGTATTACGGCAATGGTTAGGAAATTAAATATAAAAAAACTCGAAAGCAAGCATGTAATGCTGTTTTAATTAAATACTTCAGTAAGTAAGAAATTTGCTTTTCTACTATTTTTTTCAAATTGATTTATCAAGGTTTCATTAAACCAAATCAGCTTACTTTTTTATTTTTTTCTGTTACGATAAAAACCTTTGCCATTTGCAAAATCATTAATCTTTTTTCAGCAAGTTTTCACACTACGTTAAAAATCCATCATTAAAGCATTTACATTTATTTACTTTGGTTAAAAGGAAATAAGTGTTAATAAATAAACGCTTTAATGAATAACTGTATTTTTTTTTGTGCTAATTTTTCGATTTGATTTAAAATTAGAAGCTTTTTAAAACGAAAAATTCAATAATTCATGGCAGTAGAAAAAAGAGTGGGGCAGAGGCTGTTTTAGGGCGTAGCTTATCTAACTTAACTAACATTAGGAGGTAGGATGGGTAAGGAGATATTAATTAATACATTGTTGATGTTTTTAATTTTACCACAACTATTGAGTAAATCCAAAACATCAAATAACCAAAAACAAAGTTGAGTTTATTTATCTTTAATAAAATAAGTTTATTTACAAAAATTTATTTTTAATAAAATAAGAAACATTCAGTATTACGGCAATGGTTAGGAAATTAAATATAAAAAAACTCGAAAGCAAGCATGTAATGCTGTTTTAATTAAATACTTCAGTAAGTAAGAAATTTGCTTTTCTACTATTTTTTTCAAATTGATTTATCAAGGTTTCATTAAACCAAATCAGCTTACTTTTTTATTTTTTTCTGTTACGATAAAAACCTTTGCCATTTGCAAAATCATTAATCTTTTTTCAGCAAGTTTTCACACTACGTTAAAAATCCATCATTAAAGCATTTACATTTATTTACTTTGGTTAAAAGGAAATAAGTGTTAATAAATAAACGCTTTAATGAATAACTGTATTTTTTTTTGTGCTAATTTTTCGATTTGATTTAAAATTAGAAGCTTTTTAAAACGAAAAATTCAATAATTCATGGCAGTAGAAAAAAGAGTGGGGCAGAGGCTGTTTTAGGGCGTAGCTTATCTAACTTAACTAACATTAGGAGGTAGGATGGGTAAGGAGATATTAATTAGTTTGTTTATTACTTTCTCTCAATTTAACTAATTAACAATAACAAAATTTATTCCGACTAAAATTTTGTTTGGTAAATTGTCACTTGTTGTGATGTTTTAAACAACTAAATTTTTTAAAAAAACTTCTACGCCAGTTTACGTCATGTTTTCAATTTATAAATTTACACGTAGGGGCAATGATTTTCATAAAATGACCTCATTTATCCTGTTTGCGTAGTGCGCCTAAGTAATTGTTAACTCATTTAAGTTTTGTTTTCTGAAGAAAAATTAAAAAACAACTCATTCTGTGGATTATCAAAAAAAACGACGGAGAGTAAACAGATGTTTCTTCAGTGATCATGGCATTATTAATTAAAAATTCTTTTAGAAAATTATTGAATTTCAAATGAACGCTGTTTCAACGATAGATGATAATAATAAAAATGTATTTTAAAAAAATCAAAAGCGTTTATGAAAGATTTTATATTAGTGTTTTTTAAAATGATGAAAAATATAAAAATGAGAATGGTAAGAAACATTTCTAAAAAAAATTTTTTTTATTTTATCCATGTCGTTTAAGTTACTGTTTAAAAGTCAAATTAAACAAGACTCGGTGGCGAGCGCAGAGTTAAAGCACCTAATGTCATAAAGGAAAATTCCAGAGTTTATAAGCTATTATGAGTTTTTATTTATAAATTTTAATTTCAAATTAATTATAAAAATTCGCGTACGTATCACGTTATGTAATTTCTAGCCAAATATAGGTGTGCTTGAAGTAGGTAAAACCGACTGCATCAAATTTTTAAAAAATTGAAAGTTATGTGTGCGTTGTTAATACAAAAAATAAAACAACGAAACAATAATATAGAGTCAGATACAGCAATTATGAACTGTCATTAACCAAAATTAAAACAAGCTAAGCTTATTTAAAAAGTTTAACTTTAAAAAAGGTATCTGTTGACAACAGTTACTGTTGACAGCACTTAATTAGTCATCGTTAATGTGTCAACACATATGACAGTTCAACATATTTACCAAAATGATTTTCGGTTAAAATTAAACTTTTAAATGATTTTATTTTTTTAACTTAATTTTTTTCTTGACAAAATCAAATTTTTTGGTATCGATGGTATCAAATGGAGGATGTCTCAATATTGATGGTAATTGAAATTTAGGGAAAAATTTCTTTTTTTCCTTTTTACTAAAAAAAGGCCAAAAGTGACTCTTTTTTTTGTGATACCAACTTAAAGTGTTTTAAATTTAAAACACTTTAAGTTAGTGTTAGAAAAAAAAAGAGTCAGTTTTTACAGTCACTGTTAAAGTCATTTATAAATGACTTTAACAGTGCTATGTTTCTTACTTTTTTAATGATATGCTATGTATCATTGTTTCATATATCTTTATATATTGTATATGTTATATAAATTAAACCTTTTTAGTTTTTACCATCTAATATTACCAGCTGACAAATATTGTTAATAAATACATTAAAAAAGCATTTGATGATAATCCATGTCTTTTTGTTTTTGATCAAACACCTCAACACCCTGTTGAGGTTTTTTAATAAAACATCTAATTTGGGTGTTCAACTTAATTCATTTTATACTTGATATATTTGAACATTTATTAACCAAAATCTTTATAAAATTATAATATCTTAATTAACCAATATCTTTATAAAATGATATTGCTTGTTTATATAGTAATTTTATTTACTTGTTTATTTAAATGTTCTTTTTTTCAGCAATATATAAAATACGGGTATTATAAAATGAATACTAAAAAAAAATTTCTTGAGAAGTATTAGGCATATAAAAAAGATTTCGTTTAAACTCAATATCTGCCATATTGAAATGAATCTCGTGATTAAATTAAACTTTATTATCACTGTTTAATGATTAAACTTTTTTGTAACTGATGGTGCTTTGCATACTACTCCTTTGACCATGAATGCCCAGAGGGTAGCTGATCCAGTTTGTGCCATGTACTGAATATAAAGCTTGAGGATGTAAGGGAGGGAAGAAATCTTAAAATTATCTACCCGGACATCATAAAGTTTCTAGGCGCCCCTTAATATGTCAATTTTCTCATTAATGGGCTCATCAAAACCTGTTGATCATGATTCTATGGGGACAAATTTCCATAACAACCAGAAATTTCATAAAATAAACCGAATAAGTTTACAAATTTTTAATTTAAAACTTGCAGGCATTTTTAGTTTACATTAAATAAACTTGAAAGGTTATCAAGGCTAATAAATTTACTTTAAAAAAGTAGTCAAAAATAAAACAACATGAGCTTGCACATAATAGAACGAAAATATATTTCATCGTACTTATATTTTTTTGCAATTGTTATTGCAAAAAAAATAAGAAGTGGATTTGTTTAATTAATACCAAAGCTACAAAGCAGTCATTTGTAACTTAAAAGTTGTAACAGAAAATTGAGAACAGTTTTAAGTTCTTATTTTAAAATGAAATTTTGAAATAAGAATTAATAAGGTTTTTAAAATTTTTTTTGAAATGTTCAACAAAATTGATTACTTAGTGATAATCAGTTATCACTTGATGGTGATTAATCATGAGCAGTATCGTGGCTATAGGTTACCTAACTCTTGTACTTAAAAAGAACCATTCTCTAAAGATCTTAAATTTTTTCTTTTGTTTGTGCCAAAAATTTTTATAATTAGACCATTATAAAAAAACGCTATAAAAAAATTGGTGAAAATGTAAGCCTACTCGGTAGAGATTGAAAACGAACTTTTCTTTTAAAGTTCGGGTCCGGTTCAGTTTAGTTATATCTAATGGTCAAGTTCGGTTCGCTTCGGTCTTAAACGCAGTTCGGATTTGGTTCGGTAACAACTAAAGTTTGGGTTTGGTTCGGTATTAACACAGTTTTTTTTAATTAGTTTTATTAGTTACATTCACAATGATAATACACAAATAAATTAAATATTGAGTAGTTAGAGCAAATTGTAAGAAAAATTTGCAATCTTTTAACTACTGCAACTTCAAAAGTTCTAAAAACGAAAGCTGCAGTTAAGTGCGCAAAACATAAAACAGTAAATTTTTGAAAACAGATAACAGTAGCTTAAGTAGCCTACTGTGAGTGTAGTAATCAGGGCTGCATGTTATATTCGAGTAATATCAGCATTTCTAATTTTTCTGGGTTTAGGAGAGCCCTGCGTTCACTCATCGTCACCCGACACACTGAAAAGACTCTTTCGCTGGCAGTCCTTGTAGAAGGAATAGCCAATGACTTTCTAGCAATCAATACCATTGTCAGAAGCTAATGTTCACAATCATTGTCTTTACAGAATTAAATGCATCACGCCCTGTTACGGGCAGTGCCAAGTATTTGTCAAATTATTCATGTCTTTATTATTCATGGTCAGATTTGCTCTTTTTTGAAGGAGAATCTGAATAACTGTATTTACTCTAATCTGAATAACTGAAGTCTTTTTTGAGGATCTGAATAACTGCATTTACTAAAGTTGTCTATATCCGTCTGTTGTCAATATATTGTCTATATATTAAAGTTGTCTATATATTGTCTATTGCCTGAGAATTTGCGTATCACTTAAGGTGTTAAAATGTATCGAAACCTATGTTATAACTATAAAAGTTGCGGAGAAAACATAAGTTATAAAAAAAATTTTAAATGCCGTCTCCTAAATTCTTTCTTTTTTAAATCGTTTTATCTCAAAACTAAAAAATGTGGATAAAACAAGATAATTCTAACATCGCGTTATGTTATGTATAGTAGCGCGAATTACAAAATTTTCTCTGCTATAAATCTTTTTTTAGCATGATTAGAGTTCGGACAGTCTGTTTGGTTTGGTTCATTCCAAACAATATCAAAGTTCGGGTTTGGTTCGATTCGGTAAGAAGTAAAGTTTGGGTTCAGTTCAGTTCGGTCGTAGGTAAGGTTCTAGTTCAATTCGGGTTCGGTTCGTTTCCCATCTCTCCTACTCAGGGGCTGATCCATCGTTTTTTTGTATTTGAGATATTTAACATTCAGTTATGGAGAAAATTCAGAACATTTATATATTTATCCTTATGTCAAATAAGGGTGCTTTGCAAAAAATTGCGATACGTCGAGCCTGAAGAGAAAAAAGCGCTAAATTTATCGCTACCCTAAACGTGAGAGTATAAAGTTGATGAAATATAATTTTTACTATTCTCAACCAAATTTAAAATTTATTAATAAATTTTAAATTTCATACTATAATCTTTTTACATTCAAAATTTATGGCTGTCAACTTTAAATAGTTTAAATAAAACTTTTTTAAAAATAAAATTATGACAAAAGTTGTGATATAAAAATTGTTACTCCCTCTAATTGAGGCGTGTTCAAACTTTATATAGACAATTTTTGAACGCTGAGAGAGTATAGAATAAAATTTAAAATTTATCGATAAAATAAAAATTTAGTTAAGAATAGTAAAAATTAAATTATATTAATTTTTTACTCTCACGTTTAGGGCAAGGGGGCGATAAATTTAGCGCCTTTATGTTTCCTTGCTCTAATCACCGCAATTTTTTGCAAATTATCCACATTAAACATATGTTTAGGCATATAAATGTTTAGAGTTTGCTCCATGTCTGGAAGTTAGACAATTCAACTTTCAAAAAATGCTGGATCCGCCCCTGGGTCAACTTTATCACATTCTTGATTAAAAGGTTCATGACAATGATTGCTAAATAAGTATTTAATTACAAAAGTTTTTAAGATAAAATTAAAGATAAAAAGTTTTTAAGAAGAATCTTGTCTAAAAATTTTATTCTTTTTTAGGTTTCTTTCATATTATATATCAATTATATTGATATTATTAGTTGTAATATCCACCTTCAGATATGTTTTTGAACTTATGAACTATAGTTAATTTGCTAAGAGAAAAAATATCAAAAGATCTAAATGTCCAAGTCTTCCATATTCTTTATTTATCATACCTAAAAATGTGAACTTTCGTAATATTTGAAATTAAAGATACGACGTTTTTTCAAATGAAATTATTTTCTTTATTTTTTTTCAGGTCGAAGTTTTATATACGACTGCACCAAAATAAAAAGAAACTTGATCAAAAATTTACATAAATAAGATGGCTAATTTACATAAACTCTATGCTTATTTAAGAAAATCAATACCGTTTGGTTCGGGTCATTTTTACAGACACAAGCCATTATGTTAAAATTATATAATATAATTAACTAAAAATAAAATAAACCCTTCATTTTTTTTTGACGCTGATCTTAAAAATAAAATAAATTTACTTTTCAAATAAATTTGCTAAAGACATTATTTTATTTGACATAGTGGGAGAGATTTTTCTCAAATCTCTCCCACTATGCAAATCAGTCTCTTCTCCTTGTCCAGTTCTTTATGAAACCGACATTTTTGTCCACAAATTACAGGAAGTGTAGGTACAAGATCACGTTTATCCTCTTCAAACGAGCCGAGTTGTTATGATAAGCTATGATTACCAAAAAATAATCAAAACAACATGGCCGAGATGTCCTTAAACGTATAAAGGTAATAAGCACATTTTGCTTAAAAAATTTATTTACTCAAATTTAAATTTTTTAGTTTATATAGATAAAAAAATCAAAGAAATAAATAGTTTAAGTTATTATGCCTCTTCATGTTGGTTAGGTTGTGTACCTCCACAGGTTGGTAGGTTTTGTACCAAATTTTTTATAAAAACCACAGGGATTTAAATTTAATTTGTTATAATAAAGTATCGAAATATTGAATTTTGTTTTTATAACAATTATATCTTATAACTTTTTTACTTCTTTATTTTTCTAGCAAGCTTTTTTATTTCTAGCAAATTTGTCTTTTTTTTAAGGAGATTTTAGAAAACGATAACTCTTTTGTGGAAACCTATGATGACAATGTTGATGTAAAAGAAGTAATTCGCTGTTCAATAAAAAACAAACACGCTTCCTTCAATTCTGACATTTTAGCGGAAAAAGAGGACTCTGAGATTGAAGATTTTGAAGATTCAGATAAGACAAGCTCAAGGAGGCAAAACAAAGTATACAATTTTAAAAGTTATTGACTTAATTTGCATTATTTGTATATTTGATTACTCTCAATAATTTGCATTATTTGCATATTTGATTACTCTCAGAGCTATGTTCATGAAAAACAAGGATTGCGGGGTATTTTTATAAGTTATTATATATTTTATTTTTAAAATTTTGATAAAAGTGGGTTAACTAAGTCTCTTCCACTCCCCAACTCTGCCTTGCCTCTTTCGTCGTTGCGATCCCTGTATAAGTACGTATAGGCGTGCGTGAATAAAAACTTTTTAAAACAAAATAAAGTATATACAAGTCAATTAAATGATAAATTAAAAAATATTTATTATAGCATTTAAGTTAAAATTAATTTTTATTAAAAAAATTTGTTTGTTAGACAAAAAGTTGCTTGAATTGCTTGAAAGTCGACTTCAGTGACTTTCTCAAATTTAGTTTTTTTTTTTTTTTTTTTTTTTATAGTAATAATACTGTAATTGCATTTCATGAAAAACAGACTTGAAATTTTTATTGGTTATATTATATATGATTTTTGAAGTATCAGGCAATAATGTTTACTTAGAATTATCCGAGAATTAAGAAATGCTTTGATTAGTACGCTTTTTAAAAATTTTTATAAAGTTTTTAAAAAGTCTTTTGTTTTTCAATAAAACATGATTTGTTTGTATTTTATTTAAAGGTTAATTCAGCTCCCTAAAGCCGAAAAAGCCCCTACAGTTGAGCAAGCTACTTTAATTGTGGTTAAGAGCCTCTCTAAACTCTATAACTTTGAAACAAGAACCTTGCCAATAAGGACGCTACGCGGAGAGACGAGTAGAGCGCGGTACTACCAGGGACGAGGTGGGAATTGAACTCGGAAGCTCTCGCTTATGAAGTGAGTGCTCTACCTCAACACCACTACTGCATTAGACTAATTTGAAAGTACCAACATTTTTGGACTTCATGTTTAGCTGTGGCTTGTTACAAGACATTGCATACAGTGTTTCAAATTTTAAGTAATGCAGAAATTACTACCTGATTATTGTGGTTTTTAAACACTACTTATATAAATACCAATTATCTTTATATGACATTTTTCAAGATTTTAACAAATATTATTTAGACCAAACAGTTAAAAATAATTTGATGTACTTCAATCACAACAAAGCAGAACGTAAAGTTGCCAAAAAAAGTAGTTTTTATTTACTTAATTTTGTATTGTTTATTTAAATATTTAAAAATTTTTTCAAAAATATAGTTCTGAAAATATTAGGTTTTAAAAAAGCATAAAATTTAATTTTGGCCTTTTTTTAAGCCCTAACAATTAGGAAAGCTTGTAATTGCAAACAACTTATTTGTAATTGCAAACAATTTATTTAAGAAGTTTTAGTTAACAGAAGTGTTGCTAACATAGTGCAGTAATAAAAAGCACAGGTGCATTGTATACTCAACGCGCAACTCAACACTCAACTCAACACTCAACTCAACACTCAACTCAACACTCAACTCAACACTCAACTCAACACTCAACTCAACACTCAACTCAACACTCAACTCAACACTCAATTCAACACTCAACTCAACACTCAATTCAACACTCAACTCAACACTCAACTCAACACTCAACTCAACACTCAACTCAACACTCAATTCAACACTCAACACAACACTCAACTCAATACTTTTCAATACTTTAAGGTTTACTTCACTCAAACTTTTCAATTCTTTGAGTGAAGTAAACTTTAAGGCTTAATATATGAATTTTGATATTTAAATTCTACGTCAAATCACCAAGTCCATTTAACCATTTGTCTTCCATTTTGTTTCATGATTTGACGCGTAATTTCATTAAAAAAAAACGTTGCATGCATAATTTCAAAATGTTGAGCAGTTAATAAGATCAATTTTAATATTGATCTGGTTTTCTAAAATGTCCGGGTTTTCGTGACATTAAAAATAACATATACGATGCAGAATTAAAAAAAAATACTTAAAATGCTGAAAATAGAATCATGTTTAAAAATATAGTAAAACAAATTATTATATATAACCCAACTTTTAGGCCCATTTTCTCAACAAACACCCGTTTATCTATGTTGTTTGTTTTATTTTTAATATTTTTAGTTACTTATAACTTACATCTCACTAAAAATCTAATTGATAAAACAACAATAGCACACTGTTGTATAATTTTAGTGATATGTAACCTTTTTTGAAATTACTAAAAATTATTTGCAAATAGATCAAACAATTCCACACCTACGGTGAGTTTAACAAAATTTATTATAATATGTTAGATTACTAATAAGTGTATAAGCATTGGAAACGAATTTTGTAAAACGCAGTTTTCCATACCCATTGAATGTGTTTAATAAGTTGTTACACACTTATCGTATATTTTAAAATCTGCTTAAGTGCCTAGTTTTTAATGCACTTATGGTTTCAAAAGAAAGATTAATGCGTTTGTGACATTTTAATGAAATCTTTTTAAATATATAAATAAAAAGAATGAACTATTAATTAAACGTTAAATATATAAAATTATGTTAATATAAATATTGTAAACTGGGGTGACTTTGGTCCTGTAAATGAAAGTGAGCCAAGCACAATTTTTTTGTTTCAAAATGGTTTACATTTTATACCTTATTGTATGCCGGTTAATATTTTGTGTAAAATTGTTGGAAATATATTAATTATTAAGTTTAACTTGTTTGTAATTTATAAATCTTCATGAAGTTCTTGTAAATAACACTTTAATACGAGCACTTAAAATCCGTATTATTTTATTATTATTTTAGTTGCACAAAATTTTATATCCATAGTAATACCTAGTTAAAGTGTTTCACTGAAATAGGCAATCAAATAAATTTGAATTATCAGTGCTTGGTTCTATCTTGTTTTACAAACTCAGAGGATTATGACTTTTTTTGTAACTGGAGCTCAAACAAAATGGGATGACTTTGGCGTAATACATGCGCTGACTTTGGCCATGACACCATGGTAACCAAATGAGTCACCAAATGTAATAAAAAAAAACTGCTTTAAAAATATTTTAATGATTATTTGTAAGCAAAATGGTAGTGTATGCGTCACAATGATAAAACTTAGGATTTTGTATTAGTTGTACAATACCAAATCCTTGTAAATGTTTGTCCTATACTATTTAATTATTTTAAGTTTGAAATTATTTTAGTTCTTAGTTTAAATATGCCTAGAAATTATAAACTAAATCACGGAAGCATAAAGCCTGTTACCTGTACTTTAGAACAGAAACAACATAACACACTATAGTTTTAAAAATGGTTAAAAATGGCAAAAGAGTTCCGTTTAGCTTTAAAACTGTGTTTATTCTCTAGTTAGCATAGATTGTAAAAAATTTGACAATTTTCATACTGCCCTTTAAAACCATTTGGGAATAAATGTTATTTAAACAGACTGGGAAATTTTATTTTTACTAAGATTAGTAGAAATATCTTTTACAAAGGTTAAGCCGTGTGTAATGTTGTTTGACATAAAAAAGTAAGAAATATGTTTTAATGCACCTTTATCATTTTTATAATAAACAACCAATTGATGTAAAAAACATTGTAGAGTGATTCAGTGATTGTTTTGTATTTCATTTTGGACTAAAAATACATAATTTTCTGCATTGTCAACAATGATTACTATGCTTGATTGATCCAAATTTTGTTTT
This sequence comes from Hydra vulgaris, assembly GCF_038396675.1. Lineage (NCBI taxonomy): Eukaryota > Metazoa > Cnidaria > Hydrozoa > Anthoathecata > Hydridae > Hydra > Hydra vulgaris. Next base: position 44,293,449 of record NC_088924.1, on the reverse strand, counting down.
AGTTGACTAAAGTACTGTGCTTGAAACTGCGATAAAAAAATGACCTTGTAGCTTTATAGCTAATACTAATAGTTCAATAAAAATTTAAAAATCTGCGGTCAGACTCAATTGTGTTACACTATCTATAGTTTGGCGTTGCCTCTAATTTTTTTCAAAATTATCTTTGTATTCTCCAAAAATCTCGTGCAAGTACGCAATTAGTAGGTTGTTGGAGAATAAACTTTAGGATATTTTAGAATGATGCTTGGGTTTCACCGATATTTAAGGCATTCACTAGCGATATGGCATTTTGATGATAAGAACATACACAAACAGAATGTATAGCACTTGCACTATTTGGTGATAATAACAAAAACAAATATGTCTACCACTTGCATCTGACAAAATGCACCACTTTGATCTAAATGAAGCTAATTCAGAGTAATTTATGTCTATTTCTTGTTTGCTTTCTTTCTATAATACTTATACTTTTTTTAGGTTACACAAAAGATTTTTTTTTTTTGGTTACAAATATTCTATCCAATGCTTAAGAAATCTCTATTTTCCAGACATAGTTCGACATAAATCGCTTAAGTCATAAAACATTTTAACGGAATTTTCTACATTTTATGTAAGACGTTACAATTGAGAACTTGCTAAAATTCTTTTTTCTTCAAAAATCCGTGTTGCCGACTGTATTCATTCATCATGTTGCCGTCTGTATTCATTCATCATGTTGCCGTCTTTGCCTTGTTTTCGTTTACTTCATATTTATTTTTTATTTTTGATATCAACCAACTTGGTTGATATTGACCATAATATAAGTTAAACAATAGTCCTTTTGTTGGAACAGAAACTTTCTTTTTATCAAGCTTATAATTTCATCAAAGTTTTTAGCTTTCTTTTTTATGATATTCGCTTCATAACACACTTTTGAAGTAACATTGAGGTGACTTTCAATTTTTCTAGTTATTTTATTTACAATTTCGTTTAGCGTAACTACACTCATTTTCGATGATAAGTGTAACTACACTCATTTTCGTTGATGAGTGTAACTACACTCATTTTCGATGATAAGTGTAACTACACTTATTTTCGTTGATGAGTGCAACTACATTCATTTTCGTTGATGAGTGTAACTACACTCATTTTTGTTGATGAGTGTAACTACACTTATTTTCGTTGATGAGTGTAACTACACTCATTTTCGATGATAAGTGTAACTACACTTATTTTCGTTGATGAGTGCAACTACATTCATTTTCGTTGATGAGTGTACCTGCACTTATTTTCGTTGATGAGTGTAACTACACTTATTTTCGTTGATGAGTGTACCTGCACTTATTTTCGTTGATGAGTGTACCTGCACTTATCTTCGTTGATGAGTGTTAAATACACTTATTTTCGTTGATGAGTTTACCTGCACTTATTTTCGTTGATGAGTGTACCTGCACTTATCTTCGTTGATGAGTGTTAACTACACTTATTTTCGTTGATGAGTGTTAATTACACTCATCAACGAAATGGTAAATAAAAAAACTATAAATTTTTTTGCAAGAAGAAACTTTTCGCTTTTCTTCTAGGATTATATGTTTTTATGAATTTAAATGAAATATTAGGAGAGAAACTTGGCTTGTGTTGTTCCTTATTCATAATAGTGATTTTCAAAAAAAATCTCTTAAGTGGCTTTATTTGCAAATAAAGTGCTACATACTCCAGTGTTGATAAAAAGTCCATACCTTTGGTTGCTTAGAAAAAGCCGCTGATCTGGAACATAGTAACTTTTCTGTGACGGGGGATTTTTAGTTTTTTCTCAGATTTTTTTCCACTACTGATCACGCATGTAAAACTAAATTTTTAATTCATTGTAAAGTTAGGATCTGCTTCATTGTATATTCTTAGTTGCTTCTATTTATACAGTTCGCCATTTTCTCACTCTGAATTCCATTCTACATTTAAAATTCATTCAAAAATGAATTTTAAATGCAGTTGAACCTACTCTAGCTGCAAAACCTCAGCCTCTGTTTCAAACCTTAGCCTCTGTTTTATTGTTTTAAAGTTACTTCTCTTTCTCTTTTCTACAAAATTTTAGGATGGTTGCTGGTCAAGCGAGTCATTATTTCTTGCTTTTCCAACCAAAACACCGTTGTACGTGGCTTATCATTTAGCAAAGTTGCATCCTTTCACCTAGTTTCTTTCTTTGAACACCGATGCACAGTGCGACAGAATACTAATACAAAAAAATAGTTATCGTCATTGCATGGGTTTTACTTGCTTGTTTTGAGGATGATACCCCGACGGGGGTTTCTAGGACTGAGCATTAAAATATTCGAAACGTCATATACCAGAGTATTGAATCCCTATAAGGGTCAAAACTATATCCATTTCCTGACGAGCATCTGGTATTATAGTACATAATTTTTAATTTTATTTTAACGCTGATATATTTTTATTCTCTTTTTTTTAATTATGCGCGCGCTCCTTTTTTATAATATATGTTTGTTTTGTTGTTTGTTGTAATACTTCTGCTTTATAGTTGTACTTTATGTCTAATGAATTGAGTAATTTTGTTATACCATGTTAATTGGTTTGTGACATTATGCTTACCACAACGATGGCAGTTGTTTACAATTGTTTTAACATAACCAGCACTCACTTAACTAAAACTTAATCACTGAATAATACTCCCCTTTCAAACACCACCTCTCAATACTGGACATCTGTCCAAATGTTATAATTTATCTAGCGCTTCTTGTACTTATGTAGAATATTTAATAGCTTTCACTGAAAAACAATAGCAAACTTTATCATGGTTGCTAATCAAGCGAGTTATTATTTCTTGCTCTTCCAACCAAAACACTGTCGTACGTGGCTTATCATTTAGGAAAGTTGCATCCTTTCATCTAGTTTCTTTCTTTGAACACCGATGCACAGTGAGTTAAAATACGAAAAAATCATTGTCGTTATTTCATGCTGAAAATTTGTCATAATGATGAAAATATGTTTATTAGAGAAAATATCTAGTTAAAAAAATATTACATATTAATTTAAACGTTTTTTTAAGCGGTTATTTACACATGAATTTGACATGTGTTTCAAAACGCAATTTTTTATTTTTTTATTATCAACTTTCTTACGCTACAATTGTTTTAAACTAATTTTATTAAGTATCATTTTAAAATATATATTATTTGATTGTTTTTTTTCGCTTAAAACGATTTAACGTAAGTTTAATCCTTAATTTTCCATCAGGACAGACAGTTTTCAATATTTTTTTGTTACTAACTATTGCTATAAGGTATCAGATAAACCATTTTGCAACTTTTTGCAATAAATAAAGTTGTTACAATTAAATCATATTCGTTTCTAGCATTCATTTCAATAATACGTTTTTAATAACTTCTTATAACTCGAATATTTTCTAATAACTTTTTAACTACAAATCAATTATGCAAAGTGTGTAAATACAAATATAGAATAATTTTTTATATTTACCAATGGTTTCAATAAAATACTTTGTTTTGTTCTATATATGGTGATTGTTGCTGCCTCAACTCCCCCTCTACTCCCCCTCCCCTCCCTCCTTAAAAAAAAATTAAAATTTTCAAACCTTTTCAGTATATCTAATGTTACTACATTTAGTTTATGTACTAATAATTTAATACAGGTATATGTCCCAAAGAAACAATAGTTTCAATTTTGTTTTTATATGTAATATTTTGATGTTTACATTTATTTAAAGTATAACAAAATTTTCTATTCAGTTCACTGAAATAATCATGCCATCATTTGCTAACATTCTTTGAGTTACCATTTGATCAGAACAATGACATTGTTAAGAGATTAAGACTAAAGAACATTTTAGCATATCTTAAATTGTGCTGGAATACCTGTAAACGCGTACAATCTTTATTTATTAGGAACGGTACTAAATGATTTTTTGAGTGTCTTTTTCATATTTCATATAAGATACCAATCAAAAAATGGCAAGCAAGAGAAGATGCAGAAAAAGCTCTTATTAAAGAACAAAAAATTAATATACAAAAAAGATTTCAACATAAAATGGGACTTGTCGACGTACTAAAAATTTAAATGACGGAATTACTGCTTGAAAAGCATTTTGAATTAAAAATGAATTTGCCGAAATTACAGGAATAAACAAAGAACTAATTGTAAAGTTGCACATAATCTTAGTTTGCCTATCTAATAGATTTTAAAACAGATACTTGTAATGGATTTCAAAATGGATTTTAAATAGATACTTGTAAGTTTTGCTTAAGTTATTTGGAAACCGCAAAGCTCTATTCATGCTTGTACTACTTTATTCTTTTTTGTACCACGTGCCTCAGAGTCTTCACCAGATCTTAATTCATGGAGCAGAAGTAAAATAAAGTCTATTATTGCCAATAGATCTATTCAGTGAAGAAGCTCAAGAAGCTAGAAATAAAAAACTTAGAAAATATAGGGAACATCATTCCCGTAAAAATCCAAGAACAAAGACAACTGAAGATGTAATGGAAGGGCTTTTATGATCCAGTTATTTCATCTTTTAGAAAAACTGTGTCATAAGTAAAAAAAATATTCCTCCGGGTGTTGTTAAACTTTTTATTTGCGAGAGTTCTACGTTCAACAATAAAGACAATTTAATTCGTAGTTTTTATTTGTAACTTGAAAAAAAAAAAAAGGATAAATTTAGATTTTTATGTTTTTAGTATTAAATATGAGCTTGATATTCATTTTATAAGGTGTTTATATTTAGTTTATAACAGTTCTAATATAAAAAATTAATTTTGGCATAAAAAACATGGTTTTGTCCCACTGAGCAATGCTTTATAATTCTATCTCTTCTTTATAGTTAACTGACTCAAACAGCTTACAGTTTGTTGGGTTGATATCAAATCAATAATATCCCCCCTTCTTTCCGAAAAGGAGGTTTATCAGAACTCATCCAAAAATATAACCTTAATTTGAAAAAAAAAAAAAAAGATTTGATGACTCAAATATTCTCTAAAGAAATATTTTACTTTTTTTCGACTAGAAAAACTCATTAGAAGACGAAGAAACACTAGTTGCACGAAGAGAACGAAATCGACTTGCTGCTCAAAGATGTCGACAAAGAAGGAGAGACAGAATTGAAAAACTTGAAAAGGTTAATTAAATTTTTCAAACATTTCTCTAAAGTTAAATTTTATAATGCAGATAAACACTTATAAACACAAATTTTTTGATTTGAAATTAATTTATGTTGAGTTATAAATAAATAAAATTATTTCACAAAGTTTAATTTTGTTTGTTATTATTTAAAACTTAAAACGAACACAAAAGCATATTTGAAGAAAACATTTTTTTTAACGACATAATCTTTTAATGAACCCTAATAGAGTTTATATTTTATTATATGACATTTGACGTTTTTTAGATTTGTCAGCGTCTCGAAAGTGACGGAACCAGTTTAGAAAACGAGATCAGCGAATTGCAGAAAGAAATGAGTGATCTTCAGCAAGTATTAACCAATCACAAATGCCACGCTAAAGTAAATACTAAGTTTGTGACTAAGTCTGGAAATAAAACTGAAACTTATATTCCTACTTTATAGAAAAATTTAAATAAATTGAGAACAAAAAAAATTAATTGTGCGACCTTAAAATTGGTTAAACTAGTAATGGATTTAGGAAGATTAAGTAAGTAAAGATAGGGAAATAATTTAAGTAAAATTAATAATATACTAATAACGCCAAAGTTTTAATGATGCACTCATATTTTATGATTTTTAGACAGCATAGAATTTCATATTTATTACACTCTAGTGAAAAAAATAATTTTATTTATGACTTTATAACGTATAACAATGAATACAGAAAACGTGCTTCAATAAACAGCGTGTGAACCAATAATGGTATGATCACGGAGTTTTCATAGACAACAGATAGTTGCATTCACCCTGCCAAAATCAAATAATTTAACCAACTGTTCATTGTTTTATAAGACATTTGGTTTAATGGGTAAAAAAAAAACAACAACCCGAATAGGTTTCTAATCAAAACTTAATTTTTTAGAACCAGTTTACTAAACTGATATATTTTAGTAAGGTGAACGTTCATAAATGAAATAAACAACACCTAAAATATTTAACAAAACCTTTTTTTTTTAAAAAAAAAAGCGTGAATTTTTTATTTTTTATGCATAGCTAAAGTAAACAGTAAGTTTTAAAATTTTATGAGCTTACGGGATTAATTTATATATTTAAAATATTTAACACTAAAGCTTTTCGAAAAAAAAAATAAAGTAAAGATCAGCCTTTATAATACACTTATAATCTGGCTTTAAAATAACGTGGTAAATTTTTAACATTTAATACTTTTATTTTGTACAAAAAGTGTCATAATTTAGGAAACCTACGAGAACCTATATTGAATGCTTGAACTTGTAAATGTAATATGTGTACAACCTATTTGAACTATGTACATTGCCCCTAACTTCCCCTTTTGGGTTTCTTTAACATTTTAAAATAATGACTTGTAGCTTATGTTATTTGCTTGAAATCAACTTTTATTTCTCGTAAACAAAAATACATGTTGTTTTGTTTGTTATTTTATTCAATACAAATTGCACTGTTAACCTAACATTTTTTTTGTTTTTTTATATAGTAATAATATAGGAATTGGTGACATTTACGGACTTATACAACAAAATAAACTAGTTTTTATGATATACCATTCTTTTCATTGAAATTAACTGTTCTTGTTTCTGCAGATATTAAACTAGAGGATTCTGAGTGAACAACTTTATAAAATTACAATGTAAAAAGTTGATAGCTGCAAAAAATAATAATGCTCATTTTGAGAGAAGTAATGAAAACTGGCTAGGTCAAGATTTTCAATACACCTACGTTCATTAAATGCTACATCATCAGTTAATGAAGTTGGGAAACCATGTCTCTTTTTTGAAAAAGCTTGTAACAAAACAAAAAGAATAAGCTTAACAATGTTTTTAATATTTTATTTAGCCATAAATTACTTCAACATGCAACATGCAACAAAATTGAAACTAAGAAGTGAGTTAAAGTACAAAACTGGCACAAAAGTTTCTATTATTTTAAATAAATACACATTAAACCTATTTAGATATATTCATTTGACGAAGCATTAGCATTCATAATTAATAGTGATATATCAAAATCAACATACCAGCTTCTAAGAAACGGTGCTGAAAAAACGGCTGCCACATATATTCTTTGTATAATAGTATAGGATCTTCAAAAGCTAAATGCTATTCCAAGAAGATCCATTCAAATGAATTGCTATTCAGTACAAATACCGCTAAAAGATTTTCTAAAACACACTCTTAAAAAGCTATGTGGTATACAAAACATAATGCTAAGGAATTAACTAAACTGACGTTTAGATGCAAGACTGGTTTTAATGGTGCTACAGGATATAGTGTTTACAAACAGGTAAGTTAAAATGAAAATAGTGACGAATGAAGAGTGCCTGTTTTGATTATTTGCATAGTAGCTTTAGAACTCAGTAGACTTTATAATAATAAAAACGTTGTAATATTATTCATCCAGAATGTGCGGGTAATGAATTAAAAATAAAAAAATACATTTTTATATACAAAGATGATAAATAATCTACAGACATGGGCATATAATAATATCAATAATAATATCAACGTCGTGGGCATATAATAATATCAATAATAGAGTTTCAAATCTATATATTCATTTATATTCTCTATATATTTCTATAAATTTATCTATATATTTCAAATCTATTATACAATATCGATAACAGAGTTTCAAATCTAGTGATAAATTTTCATTTTTTCTGAAGCGCGCATTTTTATTTTTAAACTTTGTTGCATCAATTTTTTTTTAGTTTATTCCACCAGAAGAGTTTGTTATTCAGTTCCACAATATTAGGAAGTTATAGGATTTGAAACTAAAAAATTGCAAAATCCGCTTTTTTAAAGTTTTATCAAGTTTGTTAAATAATTTTTAGAATTAGCAACTTTAACTAAAATTTATAATAAAAGTAAATATATCTTAATATAAAGTGATTCTTTGGACATATAAAGGGTTTTAGTAAAAAAAAAAAAGATCAAAATAATTTTGTCCACCATATGTTTAATATCCGGCCCACTGTGCGTTCCAAAACTTCATATTTAGATAAAAACACTAATGGAGAATTTTTATGAGAAAAATGTAAAATACATATAACAAAAAATACATAATGCTTAAAAACTTATAACAAAACAGAAAAAAGTAAAACCCTAATTACACTGATCAACAAATAAAATTTTATTGTGCTTATCTTGTTAACTAGGTGGTTTTTTAAAACAAATTAAATATGCTGATTTCAAATATGCAAACCATTTTTCACCATCACGTCAAGTTGTAAAGATATTTGGGTTTTAATCATTAGTATTAAAGGTAAAGTCCCTAATATTGTCGAAAAAAAAGTTATTCAAAAGTATGTCAACCTGGGTCTCAAATGAAGCGTATTTTCATAGAGATTTTAGAAAAGATAATTATTTTTATTTAAAATTTATTGACAAAAAAAGTTATGTAAAAATATGCTAAAGACTTTAAAAAAAAATTTTACAAAATGTTTCTCATCAATAATACAAAAAGTACTTATTTTTATGACAAACAAATACCATTTTTAAAATCTCTATGAAAATACGCTTCTTTTGAGACCCAGGTTGACATACTTTTGAATAACTTTTTTTTCGACAATTTTAGGGACTTTACCTTAAATACTAAAGATTTGAACCCAAATATCTTTACAACTTGACGTGATGGTGAAAAATAGTTTGCATATTTGAAATCAGCATAATTAATTTGTTTTAAAAAACCACCTAGTTAACAAGATAAGCACAATAAAATTTTATTTGTTGATCAGTGTTATTTTAAAAAGATTTAACCAAATTAGAATTATTCAATAAGAGTATAATACTAATAGTTTATAATACTTAAAGTTTTAATAGATAAAATTTTAACATCTACTTCGGTGCACCTACGACGTGCGCTAAAGTAGCTCATACTTCGGTGCTATGAAGTTTATCTTGAATATCATCTACTAATAACAAAATATCACCTACTTTGATGTACTTATTTATATTCAAAGGAGTAGTAAATTCATTTGATCACAAAATTTTTCTAAACCAGAACTAACTTTTCCCTTCTCTTTGACATCAACAACAAATATATAATTAATTCAAAATGGTGACATTCCGGGACCTTGGTTTTTTCAATCTCTTTGCTGAAATAAAAAGACTACTTTCAATTGGACGGAAATCTGGTAAAAAAACGTGTAAAAATACAGCCAATCCTTTCTTTTTTTTATAAATTAGTTGAGATTTAAATAGACATTTTGAACAATAAAATTAATTTTGAGTCAATAAAATTAAAACATGGAGGCCACGGCTGTGGAGTCTTTGACAAATTTCAAATTTGATTCTTGAACTTATAAAGTTTCAAAAGTTTCAAAGTAAAGACCTTATAAAGTTTCAATATATAATATGATAACAAGTAGTAACTATAAGTAAAAAAGATAACAAATGGTCGGAACAGACTAGATGTCTTGTAAAGATTAGCGTTGGAAAAAGTTGTTGCTCAGTGAAACAACAGTTACCCTAAACGAGGAACGAACTATGTTTTATAAATGGTCGTACACAAACAGAGTCTCTGTACGTACTGGCTGGAATACTTTGAGCCGTAATATCCTTGAAGTATCGAGGAAAGTTTATTTAGTTAGATCAACGCTAGCGTAAGGTTATAAAAAACAGACAAATGTCCCGAGAAAAAATAAAGCCTATCAAGAAAAAGCGGAAAAAAAGATTTTACAGTATAGTCTTCATCGCTAAAAGCGCCCAAGTCTATAGGTCTATATATATATACTTGGACATTTTTAGCCATAAAGACTATGCTGTAAAATCTTAACAAGATAGATAGAGATTTTTATAGAATATTCTATAGTTTCCTATAGAAAGGCTATAGTATCTTAAGAAGATAGAAAGACTATAGTCTTTATAAAAAATATCTCTGTACGTTTCACAAGAGCGTTTACACCATTTTGCCCCCTGTATTGTGAAATTAATTTCTTAGTGATAAGCAGCTTCTATATAAAGATTATGGTTTGTAATTATGACTTGAATAAACACACGATATATCGTGTATTCCAACAAAATTTGTATCCGAACGGTCGAAAACATACATTACGCAATTAACGCATTTTTACAAATACTTTAAATTGAAGAAATTAAATAAAAAATTATTTTCCACAAACTTTTGTTACGTTAATTTCCTTTAAACTGCTCTTTTAAATATGTTTACTTAAATAAGCTTACAAAAATATCATTTAAATACAAATTTATGAAAATTGCAAAAACAAAAAAAAATTTCACTATCAGTTAACGTGATGTTTAGAATCGTGTCATAACATTAAATTATATTTCAGAAAAAAAAATGCAAATAGTCTTACAAAAAATAATAATTTTAAATTGCCATAACAACCATTATTGACAAACCACAAAAAAAAACACATTAATTTGAAAAAATAAAATAAAATTCAACTCTCCATGATAGTTTGAAAAATGATAACTGCAATTTTACGCATGATACGTAGGTTTTGTTAAACATTTGTTTTTTATTGCTATGTTACCACAAAACACCCTGATTAATTCGCTGCTGGATTGGTCAAAAATTATCACACATTAGATCACCATTAAGATTTGAGTGAAGCTCTCGTAATGTTTGTAATTAAATATAATATATTTTTTTTAACAAAAAACTATTTTAAATAATTAATCTATTATTATCTATTACTATCATTTTATATATGTTTAAATCTATTATTAAAAATTGTTGAATATAGTATTTTTATTATTTTTAACTTATATACAATTAAACGATGAGTTTATTTAAACATATATTTTAGTTTTTACGATTTGTATATTTTATTTAGTTTAAGAAGTTAATAATAAAATAAAATTTTACTTAAGGCAAAAAAAAAAACAAAAAAACTTACAAACGTAGAAGGTACTTTAGGTTTGCAACAGTCAGCCAAAACAAACCAATCTACAGACTGAAGGCAGGGGGGCACTGATATTAAACCATAATATTTATAGAAATAAGGATGTCCAGTTTTAATATCATCTGAAAGAAGACCTTTAAAGAGTTGTTCCAAATTATCTGTAATTTTTACTTTAGCTGAAAAGATAAAAATTTTTGTATTAAGAATTTAGAAATATAAGAACTTAACATTGAAAATTTAGATTCTTCTATCAACTACAAAAATAGTTTGTATCGTAAAACCTGGTGATTCTGGATACTCGGCATTAAAAAAAAATTAGTCAATTTAATATAAGTTTTTTAAGATTTACAGCACACGTTAACTGGAAAACAATTCAGGTAATTGTACCTTGAAATGTAATCGATTTTTAATACTCTATTTTTTTAGTAGCTGAAAGCTATTGAAACAAAAGGAAAATCTTAAGAATCCTTAATGATCCTTAAAATTCCTTGGGGGATAGTTGTTGTACTTACACTTTGAACAAACCATCACAGCAAAATAAAGCTAAATTCAAGATTTGAACCTTAAAATTTAGGTTTTGATTTATGGCAACATTGTCTGTTTAAAATGTTGTCAATTTCATAATAGCTTTACGTTAAACTTACGCAACAGATTGTATAAATGCCGTTCAGATTTTTAGCCGTAGGTTTTTTGTACCTCAAAAGGTACAAAAGGTCTTTTAAAGTACTTTTAAAGAATACAAAAATTATAACTTAATTTACTTCAAATGCATTTTAATCTTGTTTTTGCAATTAAAATAGATTAAAATGAGACCAAAGTTCCATCTCAAAAACATAATATTAGGCTGCTTATTACAGAAAAAAAACAACAGAATTAAATGAAAAAATTAGAGTAAACACTGCAGATTATTAAAAAAACTTTCAAATCGGTTAAACAAGAAAAGAAGAGGGGGGAAGGGGGAGGAAATTGAGACGATTACTCCATCCCCTCCCCTTATATATTAGCATATATAACACAACCTGCTGCTTGAAAACAAACGGAGTAAATTGAGCCAAATAGGCAATCTGTTTAAAAATAATATGATCATTACCCCAAAAGACGATTTAAAATAAGAATTCCCAGAGTGTCTCCGAGGTGACTTTAAAATTTTTTTAGTGCTGATACTATTAAAAATGATAATTGTAGCAAAATAACTAATTTTACTGTTGGGTTTTTAAAAAGTTTGACTCAATTAGGTATCTCTGTTTGTTGCTTAAAAGTTAAAATTGGTGCTGTTGTAATTTTTCTTAAAAATTTAGATCTTAAAGCAACTTTGCATCAGAATGCAACAGATGGTACATGCACAACAAAGTTTTGATGACGAGTTCTAATTGATGTTTCTATTGGCAAGAGGAAATGTGTCACCAGATTCTTAAAAATACCTTTATAACAGCAACTAAGAAATCATCAATATAAAATGTTGATTAGAGAAAAATCTTTATGAAGGTAGATGTTTAAGATTAGGGTTAGGGTTGCAATGTCGTAACTTAACCAGAATCACAAAGGCACACCCTTCCTAGAACAAGAAAATTTCCAAACTGCAAATAACTACACTACACACGTAAAATGTAAAAACACTGGACAGGAAGGAAAACAACAACTGGAAATGTTGCCAGAAAGGTTCTAGTTTTAATGTAAAACAAAAGGTAATCACAGACTATGTATTAAATCAAACAGGCAACAAGTTAGATAAAAAAATCCATCCTCATTTCACAATTATAAAAACATTATTAAAATTATGAAATGCAAAAAAATGAATGTTTAATAATACTAGCAGATTTGTTGGAGCTTAACTGCTACATACCCATAAAAAATCTTGCTTCTGAAAGAATTATATTAGGTAAGTATCCAACGAGGCATAATAAATTTTGTTCTTGGCTGGAAGCTGGTGGAAATGAATAGTTCATCTAGCTTGAAATTGTAAATTGAATTGAAATTGTCATTAATCTAGTTTAAGTTAAGCGTTAAAAAAAATAAAAGCTATTAATAAGCGTCACGGATACTTGAGAGAAAACTTGATACTTGAGGGAAAAGCTAATGGGTGATAAGTTGTTATCTGGAATGAGTTTAAAATATCTTTACAGCTCAATAAAAAATAATAATTAAAATAATTAAAAAAAAAATTGAAGTAATGCTAATTTCTGTTTTTTTACTCATCTTCTATAATTCCTTTTCGCCACCCCTCTAACCAGCTTGTATGCATTCCATATCAAATTCAGTTTATTTTTTTTTTTTTATTCTGGATATTTAATTATCACCCATTAACAAAAAAAAATCAATGTATTGACCAACTTTAAAGTTTGCTATAAATAACGGCTCAATTTTAACCTAGAAAAACTGTTGCAGAAAAACTGAGCAAATGAGACTTATTTGGAAAAACTGTTTACATTATAGGCCATTCCAAATGCTCAAATATGTATATTAAATTGTGAAAACAATAAATTTGTTTAAAATTATATTTTTTGTAAAATTTCGTAACTGTAAAATTTTTCTAAACCAAACTCATTTACCTTCTACTTAAAATGAAAACTTTAGAGATAAGCATTTTTGAGAAAAAAAAATAGTTTAAAAAAAAAACACTTTTTAAAAATGAATTTTGTACAATGCTGCAAATTAATGTCTTTATTTTGAACCTTTCGAATTATATATTTTAGTATAGCCACTATAATGTGTTTTTGAGATAATGAATGAGATATTTATAAAAATAAAATAAAATAGTGTGGCAAACTCAAAATTTTTATGTCAGCTTTATAGAAATATTCAAATTTCTTTCTATATACTATTTAAAAAACCCAGCAAAAATCAACTCATATCTTTCTGATCCCTCTTGTTAAAACAACAATTTTCAAAATTTTAGAACTTTTTTTAAAAAATCTTTTTTTGGAGTTTTGAGTAAATGTTGAAAAACAGCATCAGATTTTAAAATTTAAAATCAGATTTTCTTTTTTTTCTATGGCAATCCAAAGTTGAAAACTTTTTTAATTGATCAAATTCGAATTGCCATAGCATTTCAAAGAGTTAAAATATTTACTTATAGTTTTTTCTTTTGAATGGGCATATCATTTTAGATTTAGAAGATTAATTGCAGTTTTAATTTTTAAAACATTCAATATTTCTACTATTCAAACTGCTGTAAATTTCTCATAGTTTGCCAAAAAAATCATTTCTCATAGTTTGCCAAAAAAAAATTGGGAGAAGCATCAGCAGTTTTTACCAATTTGAAAAAAAAAAAAATTATTAAGAAGAGTACCTCAATTTAACCCTAAAAGAATTATGTGCAAAGTCTATCTAATGAAGAAAAATGGTTCATGTTATTCTTTTAACCAAAAATAATGAGTTCTTTTATCTGTAATATATTTGAAAGTAATACACTTCCATTTCCGATTTTCAGAATTAACTCTACTGCAACAGTTTCATTTATAGCAATGAAGAGGGTGGCCACTCAAATTTGAAAACAAAATTCTATGACTTTTCCATGACTCTTCATAAATTTTCATGATAACTTAATTGGGTAAAATGTCCAATGCTTGCCATGCACTTAGTCTTTGCCACTTGGTCACTAAAAAACATGCAGACCAACCTCTAGTTGCTAGAAAGTTGCAAATTTATGTGCAAAAAAAATAAATTTATATCTTTTTAAAAAGGTGTTAGACAAGACATAGTTGTACTTTTGTTTGCAAATATTTTAAAAACTTGTAGAAAGAAATAAATGAAATAAAAAATTAGGAATTGCATAAATTTTTCCATGACCTAATAAAATTCCACAACATTTCCATGATTTCCATGACAAATGGAAACTCTGCATAAATTTTTTTATCTATAATTAGTATTAGAGTAGTCGTAGCGCAATTGTTAGAGTGCTAGTTTTAAATTCTAATGGTTCCTGCTTGCCACAGTGCTTACACTTAGATCTGCTTGCAGGACTTCGAAAACCAAATAAAAAAAACTCTTAATACTCTTCTGTTTTCAGTAAGAGGGGAGAAGGGAGTAAGAGGGGAGAAGGGAGTGAAGAGGGGAGAAGGGAGCAAAGAGGGGAGAAGGGAGTGTGAAACCTTTAAAACAAATATTTAATATTTTAGCATTATTGAAACACTAAAATATTATTAGATAAATATTAAATGCTGTTGATTAACATATATTTAGTTCACAAAAAGTAAAAATGTTTAATAACTAATTCTAATCTTATTTTAAGTTTGTGAAGAACTTATTTTTGGAAATTACCGCTCTCAAGTTTTGACAAAATTAATTGAGAAATTATTGCATAAATAATAAAGGGATGATTATGTCCATTTGAAAAAGCTAACCAAAACAAAAAGCCATTTAGGAAAAAAAGTTAAGAATTCTTAAGTTTAATTCTTATCATTAAGTAAAAAAATTAAACTAAAACAAAGCATATATATGTATAATAATATATGTACAATAAGTAAATCTTCTAAATTTACTTTAGATTTAAATTTTTGTAATGTTAGGATATATTACAAAAATTTAAATTTAAAGTAAATTTCTTCTTCTTTCCCCCATAAAATATATACGTATTTATGGGGGAAGGAAGAAGAGGAAGAGAAGGGAGTGGGGTACAATGAAAATATTTGCATTGGTACATTTTTACAAAAAACGTACAAACGCAGATGTTTTTGGTACGTTTCTGTTTACCTCATAACCCCCACTCTTTTAAAAGGCATTATTAAAAACAGCAATGCCCATGCTTTTTCCCAAAAACGAACACATTGTTGTCTTTACTACCGCCTTTCCTGAGAGAGGGTGTATTAAAGACAACCTGAAACTTGAAAGAAAAAAAGTTCAGAGAACACTAACTTAAATTACTTTTTGTCGCCTTTTTTGATTTTTCAAAATTTTTTGTCTGTTAACTTTTCATTAGCTATTTCGATTATAGAAATTCAGTAGCTTTACGCTTCTTTCAAAACCGCAATGCTGGGTCAGATTGACATGTTGACAAACTGAACTAAAACAAAAAAATAGTAATACAAATAATAGTTTGTTTTTAGTTTTTCATTTAAAAAATTACTTATGCAGCAAAACTTTTTAAATTTAAGCTCATAACATAGTTCATATTATGCCTTTAACATAAGTTATGCTTTTTCAGCTTTTTTTCGTTTTATAAAACTCTTAATTACAATGGCATATATATTCAAAATATTTTGTGAGGTTTTTCTTGATATTTAAGAATATGCAGAAAGTTTCTCAAGCATTATTCTTAAGCAGTACAAGCATCAATATACAAGAAATTAGATGTGCAAAGTAGAAGTTGGTGTGATGTGCAAAGTAGAAATTGGTGTGATGTGCAAAGTAGAAGTTGGTGTGATGTGCAAAGTAGAAGTTGGTGTGATGTGCAAAGTTGGAGTTGATGAGAATAAAAACAGATTGAAGTAGTTCTAAGTGGTTGTGACAAATTTAAATTTAATTTTTTTTCTCTGTTATAGACAAGTTGAAAATGTGTTTGAAAAAACTTTCTGCTTACAATTTTGCAGAGAGAAAGTTTGGTTTTCTAAATAATTTTCCAACAATGACTGTATCTGTTTCCAAAATAGTTTTCCAAATATGACCGTTCCTTTAATTGTTGTTGCTGCCAATTTTTTGTTTCCTTGAGACTTAGTACACAATTCCATGATAAAATTGTCAAGTTTTCGAAGTCATGTCAAAAGAAAAGAAAATTTCAGCACTAGGATGTTTACAAGTAATTCTTAGAAATAAGTTAGAATTAGTTATTTCAAATGCTGACATTGCACATCGGATTTTTCTAACCTTTTCCATTAGCAATTATAGTACAGAAAGAGCATTTTCAAAAATGGCATGAGTTAAAAACGACCTACGTTCCTCAATGTTAAATAGTTGTTTAAGTGCTCTTTGTTTAATGACAATTAAAAAAACTCTCTTACTAAGTATAAATTTTGAAGATTTTGTAATCGGCTTTGCTAATGTGAAAGCCCAAAAAATTCATCAGTGAATTAAAAGTAATTTCATGTTTTGCTGCATTTAATTCAAATATATTTTTTTATTCTCATTCATCTATATTGAATTTCAATTTGAAAACACTATCTTTGAACGAGTTGGCTGATTCAGCGCTTATGGCGTCTTAAGGTAGCGTATTCCATACATTGGCAATAGAGAGAAAATTGATTCTTTTTCTGTAGTTTTTGACGTTCAAGTTGAATAAAATGTCCACGCGAATTGTATTTGAAAATTCATGAAGACTTGGATTGTAGACTTAAGGGTTCTCGAAAATGATTTGATCAATACATTTTGAAAATTTAAACTGTTGAATCAGATCACCTTGAACTCTTTTTTCTTTAAGTGTAGTCAAGCCTAGATGAATGAGTTTTTCTTCATATGGCAAGTGCTTTATTTGTAACTTTAACTTTTATGAATAAATTTGAAAAACAATTATTATGTAATGATTTGATTTGTTATCCTTTGGCAGTGGTGCTTTTCCGCGATTCATATTCGTGTACAGGAAATTTTTTTTGGTAAGTCTAATAAAAAGTTAATAACATAACAATTCGGAATTCCATAATACACCTGTGTATTATGGAATTTCGAATTGTTATGTTATTAACAAATATCAGTAACAAAATATATACAACATAATCAGAACATGAAAACAACATAGTTATTGTGCTACAATTACATTTGTTTTATTAGTGACGAAAAAGTTGAATCTATAAACATGACATCAAACCTTAGTTTAAGCTTTAGTTTTAATCTAGACTAAAAGTTAAGGATCTTTTCTAAGAGGTAAGTTTCTAAGAGGATCTTTTTTATAACTATGTGAACTAAAACATAATCAAAATCAAAATGTTATTTTACAACCACAAGCAAGATACTAACAAATATATTTATTATAACATGTGGTACTTGGATTAATATGGACCAAAACGTTTATGATTGAATATTTAATTTCGTTATGGAATATGGAAATTTAATTTTAATTTAATTTAATTTCGTTATGGAATATGGAAAAAAACACATCTAAACAACTTCAGTAGTTGTGTTAAAAAACACATACTGAAACTTTTTAGTCCCTGTGTTTATCCTATTGCTGTCATTAGGTTAACCTAATTTCAGCATGATTTCCAGCCATTGCACAATCTAACATCATGTGCAATCCTGTCCGCTTTCTCTATGCTATCTTTCTACCGCGATTTCTTCTATCTTTTGCTCTAACATTTCTTCGTTCTTCCAAAACTCACTTTACTCTTGGCCGTAGAGCGGTAATGACGCTCCCCTACTAGGGGCTGAACACGTCTCTGCGTGCCATGGTATGGTGGTCTCCGTAAGGCAATTAGCTGGAGGAGAATAAACCACAATACCAATATTTAATTTCGTTCCGATTCTAAATAAAGTATATAATTCGCTATAATAAATTAATTTAATATTTAATTTTAAATAGATGACTTTTAAAATTTTGCCATAGTATGATTACAATGTAAAGCGTCTTAAGCATTTCAAAATAGATGAAATGTTTATTATCATTATATCATTAAAATATTTAAGATTGAACATATAACGTTATTAACATATGATATTTAAAATAACTAAATTTAAACCTAAATATAATGTTCTTTATTATTTATTCATTGCATGTACACATATATATGCATACGTGTATATATATGTGGGTGTGTATACGTATGCATATATATGCACACATATATATGCATTCGTGTATATATATGTGTGTGTGTATACATGTTTATATGTTTGTATGTTTATATGTGTGTAAATAATTATATATTTATTTATGAGTTAATATTTATAAATGTGTTATTTAACAATTATATTTTATTTAAAATCTAAAAACAAAACTTTTAATTTTTTTTATTTTAAGTATTTTAATCATTTCTTTTATTGTAAAACTAAAATAAAAAGAACAAAAAAAGAACTAAAAAAAAAAAAAAAATACTAACAAAAAAACAAAACAATATAATTCTAAATATTTTTTATAAGTAGTATAAAATGCCGCTTCTGGGCTAAAAAAAAAGTGCATTATCAAGAAAAGTGTGTGGCTTAGAAAGTATGATACATCTCAACCATTTTTCAACATGTATATTATGGGATCTCTTCAACCGGCATAACATGGTATTAATTTAATTATTGTTTCAAATAAGAAATAATAATTATAAGGTAAGCTCAAGCGTAAATGCAATATAGCTACGCGTAATAGTAAATTACACCTATTAAAGCAGTAAAACTTCCAGTTTTTCCAATTTGTTCATCCCCAGAGTTTAATGTAACTACTAATCTTCTTACATTACCAACACTAGGCATAGAATTGGATTGATTAAAATTTCTGCAAAATGATGCAAAAATAATCCAGATTCTGTATTACTAAATGAGATAAGATTAGCACCATTCCATGAAGAAAAATAAAAATCTTCTAATCCAGATGAGCAATATATACATTAAGGTATATATTGCTCATTAAGGTATATATTGCTATATATACATAAGGTATATAAGCAATATATACATTAAAGCAAACAAACATATTGAAACTTTGTGTATTGAAATTCTAAATAAAACTGGTAAGCCTTTTTTAATCTCCTCGCTTTATCGACCACCATGCGGTAAGCAAATTAACTTTCAAAATAGCCTTAGAGCAATTATATCGCAAATGAGCATTCAGAATAAGCATATTTTTTTCGCTGGTGATTTAAACTTGGATGCTATGTGTTATGAAAAGTTTTTAAATACAAAAAACTTTTTTAATTTACTACTTGAATTTAACATTATATCTACCATTTTTAAGCCAACGCGTATTACAAAAACTACTTCGTCCTCAATTGATAATATTTTAACTAATAATTTTTTAGATACTTATTTCGAATCTGGCATTTTTATTTCAGATTTCTCTGATCATTTTCCTATCTATCACATTGCGCACGGAGTTTCATGTAACGACGGCAATAAAAAAGTATTTGTTACTAAAAGAAATCTTTGTATTAAAAGCCTAGATAAACTTAAAAAGAAGTTGTACGAAAAGCGATGGGAAGATGTCTATTCCTCAGCAGACCCCAATAGCGCGTTCGACAATTTTTTGAATACTTTTCAAAATGTTTATGACAATGTCTGCCCAAAATTAACCACTGAAATAAAAAATAAACAACTTAAAAACCCATGGATGACAAATAATTTGATAAAATCATCAAAAAGAAAACAAAAGCTTTATATAAAATTCCTAAAATCTAAAAAGGAAATTGACGAAAATGCGTACAAATCGTATAAAAAGTTTTATCAAAATAACTTAAAACAAGCTAAAGTAAAGTACTATTCTAATCAGCTGGATAAAAACAAGTTTGATATCAAGAAAACTTGGTCTATTATAAATGAAGTAACTGGAAGAGAGAAAAAGAAACTCTCTTGCTTACCAAAACAAGTAATTATTAACAACAAAACTATAACAAGTGAAAAAAATATATGTCAAGAATTTAACAAATATTTTGTTAATGTAGGCGCCTCTCTTGCATCTAATATTGTTCAGTCGACTAAAATGTTTGATGAATACTTGGGAGATAAACCCGCGACTAGCATAACTAATGAAAAAATAAATAAACACGAGTTTAACAAAGCACTATTTGAACTAAAGCGTTACAAGTCATGTGGATATGACGACATTACTAGTAATGTAGCTATCTATGTTATGGATAGTATAAGTAAACCATTATTTTATTTAATAGCATTTTCATTTGAGAATAGTATATTTCCTGATAAATTAAAATTAGCTAAAATTCACCCAGTTTTTAAAAATGGTGATTGTTCTTCTGTTTCCAATTACCGCCCTATATCACTACTCCCTGTCTTTTCAAAAATATTTGAAAGGGTAATTTTTAATAGAATTTATGATTACTTGACATTAAATACGCTTTTATACAAAAATCAATTTGGATTTCAGAGATACTGCTCTACTGAACACGCTATTATTGAACTTTCTAATAAAATATCTATGTGCTTTGATAAAGGGGAACAAGTACTTGGAGTATTTATCGATCTCTCTAAGGCATTCGATACCGTTGATCACGGAATTTTGCTTTCAAAGTTAAAGCATTACGGCATTAAAGGCCTAACATATAAGTTGGTTAAAAGTTATCTTTTTAATAGAAAACAGTTTGTTGTCCTGGAGGAGTCAGGAGCTCTTGATATTGATTGCGGTGTCCCACAGGGATCGATCTTGGGACCTTTATTATTTTTAATATATGTTAATGATATGAATAAAGCTTCTCATAAAATATCGTCAATTATGTATGCAGACGATACAAATTTATTCTACAGCAATTCTGATGTAAAAATATTGTTCGAAACAATGAACGCTGAACTGGAAAGCTTTAACCAATGGTTTATAGCTAATAAGGTATCATTAAATTGTAAAAAAACAAGTTTTACTCTCTTCCATAAAATAAGACAATCAACTAATCTTCCGTTAAAATTGCCAAAACTGTCAATTAATAAAAATGAAATAAATCGAGTAAATTATACAAGGTTTTTGGGAGTAATATTTGATGAGAACCTATCATGGAAAAAACATATTAGTCTTATTGAAGCAAAAATATCTTCTGCTATAAGTGTATTATATAAATCTAGGGCCTTTTTTGATTATAAATCACGCAAAATGCTTTACTTCAGTCTTGTTCATTGTCATCTCTCTTACGCTAATATTGTTTGGGCTAACACACACAAAACTAAATTAATAAGATTACAGAGGCTACAAAACCACGCATGTAAAGCGGTTAACTATTTAAAAAGATTAGAAAACCCTTCCCCTGTAATGAAATACATGAATGTGTTAAATATATCAAAACTTAATTCGCTTCAAATATTAATATTTATGTATAAATATAAGAATAACTTGCTGCCAAAAGTATTTTCTGATATTTTTACATTGGCGTTTTCACAAAAATACAATCTTCGATCAAATAGCAACCATAACTATCAATTGAGCAGAGTAAAATCGCAAGTGTCAAAATTCTCAATTATTAATCAAGGTCCGTCATTATGGAATCAGTTAAAAAATAACAATATAAAAGATTTGAAAAGCACTTCCTCTTTTAAACGACAAATGAAATTGCATCTCCTAAACTTCTGATATTTATGCGTGTATGTTTATATATGTGTGTGTAAGTATGTTTGCATATGTGTTTGTGTATGTGTATGTGTATATATGAGGATGTATATATGAGTTTTTATTCTTCACCTAGTATTTTTCAGAAAAAATATTTTATTGTAAATTTACTAAAGGCTTGTGGGCTTTAAATGTTATTTAATGTTATTGTAAATTATGTTATTGAGTTTTATTCTTCACGTAGTATTTTTCAGAAAAAATGTTTTATTGTAAATTTACTAAAGCCATGTGGGCTTTAAATGTTATTGTAAAGGGGCTCTATGAAAAGATTGTGGTGACACCAGTCATCCGTATCTTCTTTGAGCTCCTGTCTGTCTTATATATATTCTTTGTGTAACGTAAAAGTTTCATTGTAATTTTATTATTTTATTTTATATAAACAGCGAAAGAAAAAAAAAAAAAAAAAAAAAAAAGGTGGTTCTAAAAACAACTTTTTCTGAAAATGACTGCTGGCACCCCCTGAATATGTTGTATATAATTAAAAAAATGCTAGATTTAAGAAATTTTTGAACAAAAAATATTTTAAGGGGTTGCTACCGACCCTCGAACATTATATAGGTCCCTAATATTATTAAAAAAAAAGTTTTTCAAAATTATGTCATGTTGGATCTCAAATGAAGGGAAATTATATAAAAATTTTAAAAATATTAATCATTTTATAATTAAATTTTTATTTTAGATTTTAGTAAATAAAAAGTTACGTTTTTTAAAATGAAAAATGAAAATTAAAATTGAAAAAATGAAAATTAGGAAATTTAACAAGATTTTTTGATTATAATTTTTTTTATCTATGTTTTTTTATAAAATAAATATTATTTTTAAAATTTGTCTAAATATGATCTTTGACCTCTTTGACCTCTTTGACCTCTTTGACTTCTTTGACCTCTTTGACCTCTTTGACCTCTTTGACCTCTTTGACCTCTTTGACCTCTTTGACCTCTTTATTGGACTATTTGACCTCTTTGACCAATAAATTTTTTTTTTCTCCTTCTTTTAGTTTGTAGTGCCCATATGCTAATGTGTGTATGCCATTTTCTAAAATAAGTCTTTTATCGTCTTCTGCGCTTAATGCTATTTTATTGACCTCTTCTGTAAATTTCATGTGAATGTGATCTTAATACATTCATTTTCCTAATATAATTCTTCTTAATCTTTGTAATTTTTTTGTGTTATGCTTTTTTTAACAACACTTTTCTTTACTCCCTTACTTTTTTGTTTTCTTTTCCGTGTTCTTTGCAGGAATACAACTTTGATCTGAGTCCTATAAATTCTTCAATTTGTGCTCCTTTTGCCTCATCTTTAAACATTCCTAATACTTTATTATTAGCACACGCTGTTCTTAGTAACAAATTTAATTTTTTACCAGAATATAATTTTCCGGTGTCCTTACACTGATCTTTTGTTAAATTTTTTGATAAACTAAAAATCTAAATTAGAAGGCATAAATCTATAACTATCTAAGAAACGAAGTTCACGCCTAATTTCAACTTTCTTACCATCTTCATTAATAAACTCACCAACTTTAATTTCTCTTGAAAAGCTAATATACTTTTCTTCATTGTTTGGTATACAACTCAATTTTCCTCCTAATAATTTCTTTATAAACAAGTGAGAATCATAACCAGATAAATTATGAAATATAACTGGAAAGAAATTTGGAATTTTATATTTTTTATAACAATTTTAATGAGCAGCACCTCAAAAATATAGAATTTTCCAGTAAAATGACAGTGTTCATTTAATTTATCTTTTTCAAGATCTCCACAAATATGAATGATATGGCCGCATTAAAATCATGCTTGTTTTCAGGAGTAAATATCTTCTTTTTTTTGAAATTTAATCTTATCATAAATTTTCTTAACTTCTTCTTCTAATCGATGAACAAAAATTTGTGCAACATCATCCGTTTCATTACTCGAAGTAAATGTAACTGGACTGCTTTGACAAATACTTTCGTCAAAACATTTAATATAATAACAGAATGAACTTGGAATATGTCTTTAATATTGCTTAGAATAGGAATCATTTGGATTTGGTTCACAAGTGTTTACTGGTTTCATAAAACTTTCGGCAAAATAAGTCGGCATATACTACAAACGGTACTCACATAGATCTATTACGATTATTGAACTGCATTGTTGAATTTGGTGGTGGAAGTTCAATACGTACTGAATCATGTGTGTCACAATACAATTTATGATTTTATTCTTTTTTTGCTGTCAATGTATTCACTGTATTTTTAATTGTTTTAGGCAGATATGAAATAAGCCAATTTGCAGTAGATTGCATTGGTTTTTGTTCAATCGGTGTGTTCCCAACTGGTGTAGATTACGTTTGTGTGTGCTCAACAGGTGTGTGCTCAGCAGGTGTGTGCTCAACAGGTGCGTGCACTAACGCTGCTAATAATTCACTTTTTCGCATTCTATAATAATATTTAATTTTTCGCTTCTTTGCGATTTGTTGTAAATCGTTTACCTTTTTATTTTCCATTTTTTATATGGCAAGATTATTTTTTTTTATTTTTTATTTTCTTTAAATGATTATTTCAAAATAAAAAATCTTGTTGTATTTTTTTATTATAATGTCTTTATTCTGATTTAATTTTTAAATACATCCCCATCCTCGTATTCTATAATAGTATTTAATTTTTCGGTATTTTGCAATCCGCTGCTCTTTTGTTATTGTCAATGTTTTATATAAAAAAGGTGTAGGAGTTAAAATTTCTGAAGATGTTATATCTGGAATAAGTTCATCGAGCATACTTTTATTTTCCATTTTTATATGACAAGATTTTATTTTTTTATTAAAAATATTTACAAAGCACATCTAAATATTTTATAAACATCTTTTATTTTTTTAATTTTTCAGAATTTAATATTTCAATCTTAAATCCATTATCAACTTTTCCATCACGTAATTCAAGATATCTCGATCCATGTTTAGTTTCACGCATAGCACTATATAATGATTTATATATTTTAATTTCTCCTGTTTGTTTGTTAGGGGTCGTCCATAAAGTACGTACGCCAAAAATTTTGAAATTTGACCCCCCCTCCCCCCTGTTGCCATGCGTACTTTTATGTCCCCACCCCCCCTTAAAAGTACGTACGTTTCTCAAATACCCCCCCCCTCCTCAAATATCCCCCCCCCCATCCCTCCTGTTTTTTTTTTCTTAATTAAAAAGTTTAATTAAAAAAAAAAAGACGTAGGGTACCTTAGATACTTTATACTATCCCAAAGCTTTTTGCTTACGCATTTTAAAAACGTCTTTAAGTATAAATGCAAATAATAATTAAAATAAATTTAAAATTTTCAATTGCATGTCTGTATTTGGGCGAAAGGTTTATGCGGCGGCATTAGTCGACGGAGATTCAGGTTCGATTCTCGGTGAAATTTAGGAAAACTTTTATTGTTTTTTTAACGAATCAAATGTAAATAAACTATACTTAAGGTGGACGTTTTTTTCAGGCACCCCTCTTTAGTAAGTAAAAAACGAGTCTAAGGTGAGATCAGTAATATTGAAAACAAAGGGTAAAACCTAGTGGGAGGGAGCAACAGCAAATTTTGTGCCCTTTTGCTATTTTAAGAAACTTTTTATTTTAGCAAAACCTAGCGGTCTTTGAGACGCCATTGACACGTTTTTTTTGGGGTGACTCCGTCCCATCAACCACGGCCCTCAGGTCTTACTCAGGGCCAGTATATAAGGGCGGGCATGTGTGCATGGGCCCCCTCAGGATTTTTTGATGTTTTGATTTTTGATGATAGAACACTTTCACACAACGTGCAAACTTAAGTTTGTTAATATGCCAAATGAGGTGACCTTGCAAAAAATTTGGATGGCGGAGGCCATCCAAATTTTTTTCCAAATCTAAAAGTTACAACCATGCAAAATTTACACCCCTCTCATTTTGGGGGTCGGGAGGGTAAGCGTTTTAAGGCTTTTTGTTCACAGGCCTCCGCCATCCCGATATTTTGCAAGGCCTCCTCATTTGGCATAGGTATAAACAAACTTAAGTTATGAGTTTGCACGATGTGTGAAAGTGTCCTATCTGGAACATCAAAAAATTCTGAGGGCGCCCATACATGTGTGTGCATAGAGGAAAACTATACCCTCTTCTTCATATACCATACATCTTTTTATGTTGGCAAACTAGAATCTTTAGTCAGAATGTAACTTTTCTATTGATTAGCTGGTTAATTGTGATAAATTAGAAAATCGAAGTACGTACTTTTAAATTGAACCCTCCCCCCCCCCCTCCCATACGCTTTCGTACGCTTTTTGAAGACCCCCCCCTCCCCCCTATGAGCGTACGTACTTTATGGACGACCCCTTAATTTATTGTTTTTAATCTTTCATATTTTGAATCTATTTCTTTTTTTTCTTTTCCGCTAATTTCACGAATGTTTTTTGGTCTACCAATTGGTCTTTTATCATTTACTTCTTTTACTGGATGTATTCTAGATCTACTAACTGGTCTTTTATCATTTACTTCTTTCACCTCAGTCATAATAAATTCTTTATTTAATAACCTATTATCCATAGCAAATCATTAGCAATGTAGCGAAATTGTCAGATGTGTTTGAAATATTATTTTCATCTAATAAATTTTTTAAACTTTTCTTTGTATATTTTATTCTTTTAATGAATATAAAAAAATTTAATTAATTTAAAAAAAAATTAATTAACAATATTCATTTTATTTCTGTCTGATTGAAATTGTAACAATCTATCAGATATTACAACAGCAAATGCTTCAGTATCTGCTGGAATAACCGCATTAAATATTGCTTTAATTTGTACATATACTACGGATGATTGTAATCTTTCTGATCGTATACTAACATTAAAAACCATAAGTGGGCATAAATATTTATAGTCAAAAGTAGCTATGTTGCTTTGTAGGATCAATTCATTCGTTCCATAAAATTTTTCACTAAACAAAGATGCATCTCTATAAGCTCTTGAAAATTGATGATTTGGGAATGATAAATTATAATCAACAGCAGGGTATCTTTCCTCATTAAGCATAGTATACATATTTTTCAAGTCGCAATGACCGAATATTAAAGGATTAAGTTCTTGATTTCCATCTTTATTTGTTTGAAATCCAACAATAATTTTTCTTGGCTTTTCAGGAGATGTCTTTACGCTCAATATCCAAGAAAATCTAGTAGATTGTGGTTCAGATATAGTATCACACTGCCGCGCGTGAAAACTTACTAGAAGTGTCACTTTTGATTCGATAGTTTTATAAAAATTAATCTTTTCTATATCTGATGGGATCACATTTGGTATAAACAATAACATTTTATCAAGATTAACTTTTCCTGCAGCTGCAGCAGGAAGTCTAAAAATTGTATCATCATCACTTTTTCTTACAAGAGTTAGTGTATGTTTAAATCCATAAATAACTTTGTCGTAATCATCACAGAATCCAAAAATGTGCTTTAAAGGTATACAAAATGAAATGTTCCCTTTGTAGTTGGTTTCTAAATTATGTATGCTTGTCTTACTGCAAACCCTGAGTTACCGGCAAGTGCTGCTGTTGTTGCAGAATTTTCATACCACAATTGATTTAATCCTTGTGCTAATTGAAAGTTGTTTGGGTATTTAAGCATTCCTAACATAGTTGTTGCTTGACCTAGATGATAAACAGCTTCTACTTCTTGGTTTGATAATTGATATAATATTTGACTAAATAAGTGCATAATACCATTATTTGTAAGTGACACTGCATGTGCATTAGCATAAGATGTTCCATCTGCTTTAAGAAGTCTTTCTTCGAACAAGAGAAAAGCTTCAGATGGAAGTGTGAATAAATCTTGTTGCTCAATGTTGATACTTATTTTTCCAACACTATTTAGATTTGTACGAGCCACTGGGTCATATTCATGGAATTCAAATCTTTCAACTCCTGCATCAACAGTTGGGATTTCTGTAAAATTTAATACTTCAGAAGCTGACATTTTGTTTTTTTATATGCAATATAAAAAAATTTTTTTATTAGATAATTCTAAAAAAGTATTTAAAAAATTACGCTATTCGAAGACCGCGTCCTTCTTTTACTAAATCTTCTATTCTTAAAGCATTTTCATTTGATGCTTTTTTTTACTGATCTTATTGCAGACCCCATCATTATTTTATTTATATTTGTTGTTATTTCATCGCCAGTATTTATCAAATTTGAAATTATTTCTTCAACTTTTTTATTAATAGGAGTATTTGGTTGTGAAACTACTTTTGAAGTTGCTTTATCAATTAATTGTTTTCCTTTTTCATATGCAGCAGTTTTAGCAGCTTCTATTGCTGATGTTGAATGTTCTGCTGATTTAGCAGCAGTTATTGCAGCTTTTTTCCTAAAAGTTTTTTTATATATCTCTTATTATGAGCATTTTTTTATGTGCTACATTTTTTTTTTATATGCATTGAGATATAATTATAAATTATTTTGTATTGCTTTATATTGTTCACTATTCATAACAACTTGCCGTAATAATTCATCACAAGTTGCAACAGCTTCATTTCTTGATCCAGTATTACCTGCCTTCAATGCAGCTATACGTAATTCAAGCATTTCAATTAGCGCATTAGGGTTACTAGGAAGAATTAAATGCTTGTAATCCTGTTCCTTTTGATTCACGCTTCAAACTTTTCTTTATATCTCTCCAAACTGGAGCTATTGTTTCTCTGTATTTTTCACTCCTAGATGACTTTGGTTTGAATGGGATTTTAGTAGTAATTGCATCTGTTTGCATTAATATATTTTTATAATTTTTAAGATCATCTTCAGTATATATTGCTTTATTAGGATTAAACTTTGTTATCAACTCCCAAAGACCAGGAGTACCATAATATGTTTTACTATCAATAGTTATACTATCATCATTAATAAATATTGATTTTTTTCCCATGTATAACTTGTCATCAATAGAATGTATTCCAAATGTAGTATCTGTTCAATTTTTACTATTTGTTTACATTTTTAGATAATCTGTTGGAATTTTTCCGAGCCTCAAGTCCTTCGTTTCTTCATAAGAAGACATTCGTTCTTTATATGCATACTCGTCCATTATTTCAGGATAAGCGTTTGAAAAAGTGAGAGCAAATTTGTTAGCTTGATCATGCAACTTAGATATGTTTTCTTTTATTCCATCTTGGCTATCAATTAATGGCTTGTACAACTTTGTTAAGCCTAACAGTAAATTTGCTTCACCCATCTTTTCATATAAATTTATCTGCTGTATTCTTTTTTTAATATCTAAGAATTCTTTAACAATTTGATTTCTTTTTTCAGGATATTCAATTTTCAGAAATAACATTTTGCTTTTTTTTATAAAAAAGATAAAAAGAACAACATCAATCGTTATATTTTTTTTTATGTTTTATTTTTTATTTTAATAAATTATTTTGTGTTTTTACGTTTACATTTTTACTAAGTCTACTTTGGAGTATATTAATTTCCTCATCTCTTCCTTGTTTAATTAGTAATTTCTTAGTTTATTCATCTATTTCAGTTTTTTTTTTGTTCTAATATGTTCAAGCATGACTTGAAATTTTTCAAGTTCACCAAGTATTAATTCATATTAATTGTCATTTATATGTCCATCTACTAAAGCTTTAGAAATATAATCACTTATTCTATTTAGTTTTGAATCAGCAAGTACCTTAACCTTTTTCATGCTTTTCTGCTTTTAAATTTAATTTTTTATTAACTTGTCCATCTATTATTGATAAAAAACCTGCTCCTAATGCTGCACCCTCACATGCAATAATTACTGGTGCTGCAGTTGTTGTTGCTAAAAAACCAATTCCAATAGTTTCAAGTGTCATAGTGCTTGCTTATGATGTATAATCAATTGCTCGAATTATTTTTACAGCTCTATGATTTTTATTTAACATAGTTCTCTTTTCTCTCTCACGCTCTATTTCTTTTTGAATCTCATTAATTTTTTGTAAACAATGTATATGTCCACTAATCACCTGATTTTCAGTAGACGCATCTGGAAGAGTTGGGTATATTTTATATTCCATTTTTAATAAGGAAAAAAAAATATTAAAAAAAAATATTTACAAAATCTCCTTTTTTAATTAATACATCAGAATCAGAATTATTAACAACATTTACCACAATATCATCAACAGTCTCTGATATTACAGAATCTTGTAAACTTAACATTTTTAATTTAAGTTCTTGTTTTAGTGAAACTAACGCAATACCTTCATTAATTGCTGCACCAAACTTTAAAATAATATTTTGATATGATACAGATTTTATTGTTATGTCATGTTGTGCAAATACCTCATATCTATTATCATTCATTAATACTGAAGGATGTTCTAAATATTTGTGTGGCTTAAAAGTCATTCGAGGAAGCTCAACTTTTTTATACTTGTTTATAAATTTATGCACTGGCGGATAATATCTTGACATTTTATACATGTAAAAAAAGATTTTCAAAAAAAATTCAGAAAATCATATTTAAAAAGGGAATATTAGCAAATGGTAAATTTGGTCCTAATAATAAACCTGATCCTGTTGATGTATATCCATTTTTTTTTTTTCTTTTATATGAAATCTAATAGACAATTCTTCTCCTTGTAAATTCAAAATATTTCTATTTTGATCTAGCAATTTAGTATCCACTTTTGAAAGTGTTTTTAGTGTTGTTGGTAAACAAATTAAACTTAACGACTCTTGAATAATTTTAATTCCAGGACCTACACTTGGGAAAAATGAATACACAATGTTTTCTGTTTCTCTATTTACTTATGATGATCCTACAACATCATTTGTTACTCGTATACTGTTAACTCTCAATATGTTTACAATATTAGTTGATTTATCGGAACCTGATGAATATACTTGACTATCAAAGCCTAAAACAGTTCTAACTGAGTTTGGAGTTGTAAAATAAACTTTATAACCAGCTGCAATATTTAAAACTAATTTTAGTGCATTATTATTTGCTTCAATTGAAATACCTGCAACTCCTGAGATACTACTACCGTTTTGAGACATAGTAAGTTGAATATAATCATTTATATCAGTAATCTCATAACATCCCTCTGGAATGTTTATATCATACCAAGTTGCTGGATTACCATTGCTATATCTAAAATTGTTATTGGAAGAATCAATATTTCTAAAACTGTAATATGTCTCTAAGCTAACTAGAGCCATTTCATATTCTTTATCTTTACTAAGTTGAATAATCGAAGCAAACGTAGTTTTTATGTTATTGCTATTTCCACTTATTACTATGCAAGGCATTTTTTTTTTTTTATATACAAGATAATATTTGAAATTTCACAAGTTGGTATATAAAAACAAATCTATAATAACAAATCCATGAGGTTCTGACCAGGCATCCTTACAAAATCTTATAAACTCGTCTTTTGACATATCACTTGAAGCATGATCTTTATAAATATGATTTAAATTCTTTGAATCTTGAAGAAATAAGCAAATAAAATTTGTACTATTTCTTATATTTTGTCTAGGTAACATAAAATAAATTTGTGCAAGATAAAAACAATTTACATAACTATGCTTTCCTCTTATATAATATTTTTCACACTTATTTTGCTTTGTTAATTGTAAATCATCAAATATCATCAAATTATTCTTAAAAATATCAAGATCTTCAGGATCTGGTACATCTTCTGCTGTTTCAAAAAGCTTCCACTCTATACCTGTTTTCTGATTTCAATTTTTTGAAATGTCTTTAATTATAAACTCAGGGTTAGCATTTAATTTTTCTATTTTGTCTTGTAGCTTAATTAGCGAGACTAACTTCTTTTTGTAATTTTTTTTTAAAAGATCGTTTTAATATTTTGTATTCTCGTTGAAAAAGAGATTTTCCAAAAACTTGTAAACTGTTATAGTCTAACCAACCAGGTCTTAAAAGTAAACTCAATAATAAAGTAGTTTTTCCGCAACCTGACTTTCCAACAATAATTTCTCTTATACTTTTAGGTAATAACTTATTATTTTTACGATTGCTTTTATTTACATTCCATGGTAAATCTATAATATCCATTTTATATATTTAAGATTTTCATTTATGTATATATATAAAAATGTACTGTGTTAAATGCAAAAACAAAACAAATACACTAAACGCTCGATGCGTTGTGAGTAAAAACAATAGAAATATGCTACGTGGAACTTGTGCTATTTGTGGAACAACAAAAACTAAAATTGTTTGCAGTAAAAACAGGAGGTGATTTAGTTAAATTAATTCAGCAACAAGTAAAATAAAACTACCATGGTCAAAGTTGCGAGGTGAAATGCATTTACCTGGTATGAACATTGCAGGTCCTGATACTAATTTAGATGAAAGATCAACTTCTACTGACGCATATAAAGAATGAAGTAAACCTGAAGATAGAGTTGGTAGTGCAGCTTACCATCATGATCTTGCGTATAAATATTTTCAAGATACTGCAAGAAGAAATCAAGCTGATAAAATTATGCTCGAAGAAATGGACTCTATAAAAAATCAAACAATATTATAAAACCAATTATATCAACTAAAACAAAGTTTGGATTAAATGTTCAAAAAAGCTACCAATGATCTGTAAAAAGACGAGGATAAAGAATTAAAATGAACTGACAAACTTGCAAACGAAATTCATAGACCGGTTGTAAAACATTTCAGAAAAAGAAAAGTTATTGTAAATGGAATCGATGAAATATGGGCTGCTGATTTAGTTGACATGCAATCTTTTTCCAATCTTTTTTTATTTTATATAATAAGTTTGTCAAAGCGCTGGGGTTCAGTTATATTCACCTGAAAATGAAGAAAAAAGTTGTGTAGTTGAACGTTGGAATAGAACAATGAAAGAGAAAATGTTTGAGTACTTTTCAGCTAATTTTACTAGAAAATATATTGACGTTTTAGATGAAATAGTAAATAAATACAACAACATAAGACATTCTTCAATTAAAATGACACCAGTTGAAGCTAGCGATAAAAAGAATGAAAATATTGTTTGGTTAAATCTAAATGGAAATGCACGATCAGAGTCCGTAAAACCAAAGTTTTCAATTGGTGATAGAGTTAGGATAACTAAAAAGAAGGTAACGTTTGAAAAAGGTACACACCTAGATGGACTGAGGAGATTTTTACTGTGTCACAGATTCAGTTCACAGATCCGCTGACGAATAAAGTAACTGACAATAATGGTGAAGAAAAAAAATATTTTTTTATGAACAAGAACTGCAAAAACTGATCAAAAAATATTTAGAATTAAAAAAGTTATTCGTAACCTCATAAAAAAATCATAAGTAAAGTGGTATGGATATCCTGAGTCGTTTAACTCATGGATTGACAATAAAGAGTTGATAAGTCTGTAAAATTAGTTATTTAATAGGTGTAATTTACTATTAAGCGTAGCAATTTTACATTTACGCGTAGCTATACTGCATTTACGCTTGAACTCACCTTATAATTATTATTTCTTTGTTAAAATAATAATTAAATTAATGCCATGTCATGCTGGTTGAAGAGATCCCATAATATACATGTTGAAAAATGGTTGAGATGTATCATACTTTTTAAAACACACATTTTTTTGAAAATGGTTGAAAGAATACCATACTTTCTAAGCCACACATTTTTTTTAATAATGCACTTTTTTATTTACCCAGAATCGGCATTTCATACTACTTTTATACACAGAAATTATTTTATTTATTTTATCAAACTCAATAAATCTAGTCATTAGTAATAGTAAAAATAAGGGAAAACTTTTCCTTTACTTAAAACTGAAAGCAGAAAAAATAAAAATTTATTTGATTAAGTGTAAACTTATAAGATTTAGATGAACAATTTAACTTGAAATTTTAAATTTGCCTGGAAATTCTTGGTTGAGCAAAAGCAAGCAATAATGTCTCGATAAAAAGACTCATCTTAGGCAAATGTTAAACGCA
The DNA here is from genome assembly GCF_038396675.1 of Hydra vulgaris. Classification (NCBI taxonomy): domain Eukaryota; kingdom Metazoa; phylum Cnidaria; class Hydrozoa; order Anthoathecata; family Hydridae; genus Hydra; species Hydra vulgaris. The sequence continues at coordinate 44,259,322 of NC_088924.1, read as the reverse complement.
TCCGGCTTTTTGATAAAGTTTGGCATAATTTCATAAGGTCTTTTCTTACTGTGCGTCAGGTAACATCTTTAAGATTATTGAGTCCTTCCTTTCCAACCGTTGTATTAAAGTTGTCCTCGATGGACAGCACTTTTCTTCATAATCTGTTACGTCAGGGGTTCATCAAGATTTTTTTCTTAGCCCTATACTTTTTTTAATTTACATTACAATCTCCTAGAAGTTCTCACATCTAAGGTAGTATTGTTTTCTAATAATACTACCATTTATTCTTGTCTTGTTAAGAAGCTAATACTCTTTTATTTCTTGGAGGGGGCATTTAAGCTTGAAAAGGATATCACTTCTGCTACAGCATTGGGCTCTCAGTGGATAATGAACTCTAACTCAGATAAAATATTTTTCAGCTAATCATTTTCGCAATAATTTAGATCTTCCAATGTTTAAGAACGGTAATGTACCTGATGAGTCAACTAACCTTTATCTAATATAATTAACTCTTACTTTCTATCTTTCTTGGAAACTGCTAAGGCTGTATCTCTTTTTTGAGTTCGCCATTTTCTCACTCAGGATTTTATTCTTTATATATATAAATATCAAATCTGTCCTTGTATGGAATACTGTTGTCATAACTAGGATCTTTCAATGATGCCCTTTCTCTTTCAAATAAGGTGCAAAAACGTATTGCCAACATAGTTAGACCTACTCTTGCAGCCAACCTCTAACTATTGTCACATTTGGTAATGTTACGTCTCTTTCTCTTTTCTATAAATATTGTAATGGGCACTCCTCTAAAGAGCTAGCATCTTTTGTGTCATCTACTAAAATTTGTTCTCGTGTTACTAGTCATTCTATTAAGTCTTATCCTTTTACTGTGACTTTTTGACTGTGATGACTAGTTTTTAACTTTATGGTTGACACGGACCTAATTTTGTAAAATTATAAATAAACTTGTAATTTTTTCAATTTTATGGTTAAATAAATAGATAAATTAATTTATTAAGACTTTGATGTAATAAATTGGCATAATGCTCCAACATTCATTAAAATTTCTATTACAAAAGGCAACAATAAATGATATATAAACAACAATACAAAAAATCAAATGGTCAGCATAGATTTTTTATAAATTGAATAGTCACCAAATGGAATCATTTATAACAAGAAGTTGTGAAAAACTTGATAATATATTTTAAACACTCTACTTTAATTATATACAAAAATGTGAAAAGCTGTAAAGGTCGGACATCCACTTTTGTTAGACTATACACTAATAATGTGTATCCCAACTTTGTTTGTTTATTTATATTTATTTATTGTATTTATTAGTAAACAAATTAGCAAATATATTTAAACAAGTATATTAAATAATGATTAAACTGATAGAAAAAATTAAAATCATGTCAACTATGGATTTTTGAAATTAATTTGTCAAAAACACTTATCTAGATATATAGACTTAGTACCATTTAATATCTTGTACCTCATATGTTAATAATACTTAGGTATCCATTTTTGACTTCAACAACTTTGGCTAACGCAAGTAACATAGTTATACTGTATTTATAAAGAAGATGTTCTCTTTATATTATTAAAATATATAAAATTATTAAAGATAAATGTGTTAATAACACTTAAAGTATAAAAAAAAGTTATGATTATGACAAAAAATAGTAATTAAATAAAGCAAAATTGTTCAAATAATATACACAATAATATACATTTATTTCATATATTTTCTTTTTTTATCAAATCCACGTTTCTGTCAGTTTTTTCTATCAATTTCAATTATTCTTTTGTTGCCATGGTTTTAATAATTAATCTTTTAAGTTTCTTTGACCAGCTCGGTGAAAAACATTTAATTTAAACATTAAACCAATTTAATGATTAATGTTTGATGTAAATAATTACGTTTGAGATAAACAGAATTGTAAGCATTGTTGATATAACATGGTCATTATGTTATTTGTAGTCTAACAGCACATCCCATACGAAGCCTTATTAATTTAACAAAAGAATTAATTTGCAATAATTTATTTAAAAAAAATTTAAAAAACGTAAATTTCTTTTATTAAAATGGTAGTCCCTAAAATGCAGAGGTTTTTGAAAACTAAGTATTACATCCGCGAATAGACTTTTTCGTATGTAGAATTGAATTCTAAGACAAATGGCAACACGCGGAATGTCGCTCGATCAATACCAGCTAAGTCAACAAACAAAAACTCAAATAAAATGCAATAAAACCGTTTTTGCAACAATAACAATGCATTTTTACACCCGCGGAGTGTGCTAAACCGATTTAAAATTAAATTTCCTATTCGAAAAAGTATTTTTCATTGCTACTGGATTTTCCAAAGGAGATATCAATCATAATCTATTGGGTGTAAGTTGGTGTTGAGTTTTTCTCACATGTTTATCGAAATGGAATAAGGATGTGTCGTATATCTTCGTGGATAGACTTTTTTTTATGTGGAGTTGAATTCTGAGATGAATGGCGACATGCGGTCCAACCAATAATTGTTTAATTATCAAAAAAAAAAATCCCGATTTAGGTTACAAAACTGTTTTTATAATAAGCTTTTTTCCACTATAAGAATATTTTTTTATGTAAGAAACAATTATAAATTAGACAAAAAGGTATTAAATATGACTATCATTGCGTCGTAGTTAATTTTTATGTATATATATCTTTGCATGAGTATTTTGCGCATATTGTCCAATTCTTGTTTTGTTAATATGTATTTGACATCATCATGTCAAATATACCTATATTCATTGTTATATTTACGTTTACTTTTAACTTGTTTTGAGTTTTTACAATAAGGTTTGTTATTCGCTCCTCGAGTACTTTTTTTTCAGTCAAACGTAATTGAGATCTCTCCAAAACTGTAGGTATACCTTATAAAATTTCTTGCTTCTACTAAAGACGCATATTCTTTTTGACCTTTAATTACTATTTGATAAGCCTACAATATAACACAAACACGCAATCAAAACTATTATTTTGTTGCTCGCAATCTAAACTGTAATAGAATTTAAATTTACTCATGTCCAATATCAATTGAGCAAGGTTTGATGCAATTTGAGTTATTTTTGTTAATTCTACAAAGTTCTTTCGTCTATTATTGTTTAATCGGAGTGAATCAAAAATGCAAATAAAGTTGTTGTTTAATGAAGTAATAACATCCAATATCCAACAAATGAAGCAATAATATCCAATACCCTATTATACAATGGTTGCCTCTTTCGATATCAGTATTTATATTCACCAAATTAAAGTCTTTGTTAAAGTCATGTTGGTGCATAAATTGTGAGAGTTGTGCAATGTTTCCATTTACTAAATACCAATGATTAAAATAATCTTAGAAAAATATTCGATTTCCTTTCTCAAATGATTTTAAGAACAGCAAACAGACTTGATCAAATACGTTTGATGTTGAAGGCTCATTTTCATTTCCACTGAGAGAACCAGTTGTGGCACATTTTTAAAGTTTGATAAAAAAGATGTCACTATTTTTTTCTTCTAGGCTTGAATTGCTTTTATCATCAATACTACTTGAATTCTTGATAAAAATTTTCCATGTTTGATTTGTTTTTATCATAAATGCTAATCAAATTCTTCGTAAAAACTTTGTTTAACCTAATCGATTTATTGTTTTTAAATTTATTTAAAGTTTCCAACAAAGTAAAAGTATTTTACGCCGTCTTTAACTTTCATTTGTATGGTGTCGAATGCTTTGGAGGTAAATGTTTTGATATTTCTAAGGAGTTGCAACATTAATACTCAGTGGTGGATCGTGGTTCTTTAGAGCCCTAGACTGATCGATTTTTTGAGGCTCTTCCCTAGCATCTAAGAAGCTAAATTTTCTAAATATCTAAAATAGGCTGATTTTTTGTGAACAAATGAAAAGACAGACTAAAAGTCAAACTCTATTAAAACTGAAAAAGTTCTATATACAAACTTTATCAAAAATTTAAGTAATATTAACAACAACAAGTTCAAGTTGTTTTCTTCTGCACTTAACTGATTCGCAAGTTGCTTCGTCATAGGAAATGGATCTCTTATCATATTCAATTGACATTATTGAGCGGTTATTTAACCTTTTATTTGTCATTGTTGATCTATATTTATTTTTTTTAAAGCCATTTTTGAAAAAGACCGTTCTGCTTGGCAGCTCGTTATAAGTACTGTTAGGAATTTTAAGAATTGTGTAAAGGTTCAGTAATATATCAATAAATTTTTTTTTTCCAAAATTAGTGTTAATATTTCGTAAGCGGTGATGCAATTATTTTGTTTATCTAAATAATGCGAAGCTGACTGCATTCTCAAAATAGTTTTTCTCCGATATTATTTTTATATAATGACATATAACGGACTCCATTGATTTAAGTTTAATTAATGAACCTCTTTTGCCAATTTTCATCATAAGTTTGAATTTATCTCCAATATCCTTATATACAACATTTCTTTTTTCGAGTTCAGCCTTCTATTTATTCAATAAAACATAAACACCTCTATACGAGACTTATCCCTTCCATTAAAAAGATCTCTTCTTTTTACTCCAACCTAATATATATTTTTGTTCTTAATCACTAAAATTTTCCTCAGCTTCTTGACTCATTTTGGCTGCTTTGTACGTAAAGTGTATCCTTCACATAAATCTAAACCAAGAGCTTTAAGTATTTTGTTAACTTTATTAAATTGCTCTAAGATTGTTTCCCATTTTTCAGATAAAACTGCTGTTTCTCACTTCGTAAATCTTTTATATAAACCTTTTGCCTCTAATTTACATTCTACTTTTTCAGAATATTCATCAAATATCCATTTAAGGGTATCAAGTATTTTTTGATAACTTTAAGCGCATTTGATCACTCAATATTAGGCATCACTAGATGGTCCTATTGAGAGGACCATCAAGTGATGCCTAAACTTTTTAGCGAAAATATCAGTGATGTTCTTTCACTCAAAATTTTCCAACGATGTGGGGTTGCAGAGAAATAGGTGTAAATGTGTTAAATAATTCCAAAATATTTTGTTGTTTCCATTACAACGCACACTGCCTCTACTCCAATCGAATTTAAAGAATGCGCAGCTCAACGGAAAAATCCGCTAATGCATTCATTCTTTTTATTCTTGCTTGTAGGCCTGTATATTTTCTACACATAGTTGACGCGTTATTGTATGATTTCCCACGGATGTTTTTAATAGGAAGACCTGCATTATTTAAAAATCGAAATACTTTTGTAAATAGTGTCTCACAGGTGTGATTTTCGATTTGTAGAAAGGTTGTAAGCTGTTCAAAAAATTTTAACTTTCAATTAAAACAGTATTTTAATATTATTGCCAGGTGATTTGTATGACCAATGTCTGGCGTGGAATCTACAATAAGATTATATTATTTTGCAAAAACATCGTTTATCTGCTCAATAATTTTTTTACAACATTCCCATGAGCTGCACTAAGTTTCATATACAGTTTTGGGTAAGTAAAAAGTAGACTTCATCGCTTTAGTTTGACACTTTGTTAGATGTTCTTTTAAGAAAAGATTGAATTTTGAAATTAGCTCCACGAGGCCCATAAAATTTCCATTGTATGGAGAGCCCATCTTTTTGTCAACCCCTAACCCTGTCATGACTTCCGAGTGGCAAACTGCTTTCAGATAAAAATTTTATTGCTGCTACTCACCGTTCTAAAATATTATAGCAATATTTTGCAGTTTAGTAGCCTGATCTTTAAACTCTATATCTATTGTGGTGTAAATCGATTTTCGTGTGAGGTAGATCATTTTGGGTTTATTATGGTCATCAGATTCTTCATGAGATACAAGCATTTTTTTAATGTTTTTCTGATCCTTACAATTGCCAGATGCGAACGCTGCAATGTTTTCTGATTGGGGAAATAATTTTCATGGTAAATAAAATGCTTCTCCATTGCATAAAGAATAACAAAGCCAGGATGTTAAATCTGTTTAAACATTTTTTATGAACTGTTACGAAAAAATCTGCTCTGATCTTTATAATTTTGCTCAGATTCTGGGTATGAATGAATTTCCTTTTTATTTTGGAAAGAAAAGATGGCCAGTTTAAGGAAAAATCGACCAACTCCGAACTAATTTACATTGGCCAATATCCTATATCGCTATAGTTTACTCTTACATCAATAATATCAGTTAATTTCAGACAATATTTCTGTCTCTTCTTGTCCTCAATTTGTCTCTGTCCTGAACAAGATTTTCAGCTTGACATTCTGAATCTACCTTGCGCTCAGCAGTATGATCTCCAATTAGTTCTACATCATTAGTTACATTTACCTATTCCTAAAATGTCTTTTCTTTGAATGATTCACCCACATTGATAGCGTTGAATTTGAAAAAAGCTGATTAACTTTGCCAACCTGAATTGGCTTTATTTGATTTTTAGTTATAATTTTTAAGATATCATTTATTGGAGTAAATCACTTATTTTTAATAACTTTTTGATGTGATTTTGCTCAACTACTTTGAAGTTTTCTAGATATATCGTACATATATCCTTCCGGACATTTTTAATTATATTTATAAATCAAACCTTTAAGAGAAATTTAAAGGAAATACAAGAAAAAATTTGTTTACAAAAAAAATGGATGTGGTTAAATTGCCTAAAAGTGAATTTTAGCCTTAAAAAATATTTTGCATATATATAATATATATCAATCAATCAATCATTTATTTCACTTTATAAAATAAAATTAATACAAAGCTAGGATCAGTCACAAACAGTTATGTAACTGACAAAAACGTGACGACCTACAAATATTAACCGTAAATTTGTAAAAGTATATAAACTTAA